>NW_015389378.1:13637-59974 GCF_001527695.2 Protobothrops mucrosquamatus
ATCTCAATTTTTTCACATTCACATTTTTCTCTCATCTACATTTTACCATATTCACACCTTGATACCCATCCACTCCCAGGACCTAATTTATTAAAAATGGATATAAAATACTTTAACTTAGTGGGAAAAAGAAACTCAACAATATCCACATAAATATAAGTTTTAAACCAAACTCAAACTTTATACAAAACTATCATAGGTATCCCCTATTCATAAGCAAAACTGTAATTAGAGAAAATACACTATTACTGTAACAGGATTGTGACTGAACTGACAAAAAGAAATAAATTTTCATATCTCAAATGGCACATAAAAAAACCTTTAATATCAGCTCACTTTACCTCAAGCCTATCTTCAATTAGGTAGAGTTAATTTACATGCCTCCATGATGTAGGAGCAATATTTTTCCAGAGTATGCATGTGGAGGCCCGCAGGGAGGGGCAAAGAATTGGAAGTGAGATTACACACATCATGACATAATTGTGTCTTCATTAATCATAGTAGTTATTATCACCTTCAACAATACTGTAAATGAGCTAATTAGATCATTAATATTTTTTCTAAGCAACACTTAATGAAGCAGGTAGCCATAATTAACTAACTATAGATACTGAGTATAGCTTTAACCAACTTCAATCCAATAAACCAAAACTGCAATCAACTTACATCAAATAAAATATTAAGGATGCCTCCCTAATTTCACTTCCTCTTTTGTTTTTCAGATATATGTTACTGACTTTTATAGTCAACAAAATAATTGTCTAAAATATTATCTGAAACCACAGTAACCTAAAACAGTAACCTTCAGGTAATTATGATAGTGATAATGATGATAACTTATTGCAATTGGTACCCTTGAATACAATTTCTACCATTCCTTTATTAATCTTATGCATGTTCATTTCTTTCTCATTAAGCTGAGTATTTCAATGCAGACAGATAACAAGTAATCTAGTAGTTATTAGTTTTATACCTTTAAGAAAAGTTTTGCCTTCCCTCTGCTCAGATGAAGCCAAGATATCATTGTGAAGCTACCAACTATTAAATGTAGTTCCTTATTCTCCATCCACTAGTTTTTGAGTATTTTCTTTGGTCATTCTTTCATATACTTGTTCAATAATTTTGTGAAGTTTTGTATTTATATTTTATATGCACAGTTCTGGGGCTTTCAGAAACACACCTGCATATCTTTAACTGCATAAGAAAGAATGTTTTGCTTTATTTTTTTCTTTTATGTAAATGCAAATCACCACAGTGAATCTTTTGTAGTATAGGTTTTCTTCCAGAAAAATCCAGCAGGGGGACACTGAAGTCTACTTGAAGTGAGAACAGTATAGTACCAATAATTCCAGGATATTATTTCAGATTGAGGAGTAAAAATTACAGTAGGGAAAACTTCCATCAGCTTTTGAAAAGCATTAAAAAAAACCTGCACTTCAGTGCAAGGCAGCACCTGGGATGCAGCCCTGTAAACCTTGCTAATTATATAGTTGCATTAACAATCTAAAAAGAGGCGTTGAATATTCACTCCAGTGTTTTTCCAAGGAATTGTTTTGAATTCTTTGCACGGCCTTTTTTCTAAAGTTTTATCTTGGCTCCAGTCAAAATTAGATTTTTTTAAATAGAGTTATTTCAAGAACCATGTCTGTAATGATGCAACTTTTCCAAGAAATAATCAAATTGTGAAACAGCAAGAGGGACAATTTTTACCTAATCAGGACAAAATGCTTGTCTACTCAATGGAATGATACAGGCTGAATCTCTGAAGACTGCAGATTAAACTTTAGCTTCATGTGTGTGTGTGTGTGTGTGTGTATTCTTGAATAATGGGGTATTATTTGAGGCGGTATGCTACAAATCACATCTACCTTACTGCAGTTTTTCACTGTGATCTGTCACAGGCCCATAATTAAATGCTGCAAAAGAATTTTTTTAAAAGACTAATGGAGGCAGTAATAATTCTACTGATGACTGTCTACATAACAAATTCACATATTGTTGTCACAGTACAGATGCATTTTAATACTCTTGTAACTGGATGACTAATTATCCACTCCAATGAGATTTCTGCAGCAGGAAGTTTCACACTTTTTCAAGTTGGTCAACCTGGATTGTTTTTTGTTTAAGATTTAACCCCCAATCAAGAGACCTTCCTTCCTTCCTTCCTTCCTTCTTTCCTTCATTCCTTCCTTCCTTCTTTCCTTCCTTCCTTCCTCCCTCCCTCCCTCCCTCCTTCCTTCCTTCCTTCTTTTCTTCATACTCTCTTACAGAACCACGGAACACAGTTTGAAAATCTCTATATTGGATATTTACCTCAAAAAGTTGGAATTTGAAAAGAGTATTGATTCTTACAAGGATAAGGAGATCTATTTATTATACTGTATGAGAGAGATTACTTGATATATTAAAACTGGATCTCAGCTTTAGGCATATGTCAATTAGGGGTAGATAGTTGTGGAATTCATTCTCTTGGAGAGTGGATATGAGAGCTGGATGCAAATGGGCTTTAGATATTCTGTAGTCAAACTACAGGCAGACAAATGGGGTGGATGATTCCACTATATTTCTTGAGTGGAAGGAAAAAATATCCAGCAATTTTGCAAGTCAGGACTCTGCTTTAGTAATAAATTTGCTATTGAAACAGCCCAATAAGAAATGTAATTTTATGTGTCCTTGACTGGGATTTAACTGAAGGAGGAAAATGTGGCATAACCACTGGAGAGATGACTGTAATTTTTTTAAAAAAGGATATTCACAAATCTCTTGGTCATCTCAAACTAAATTCTTGCACTTATACAAGTATTCATGTTCAACCATTTCTTAGCAATCCACGTCCCTCTTAAAAGAGATTTTGAAGCAAATTCATTTTCATCTGTTTAAATAAGAACTGTTTTTATAAATGCAGAACAAATTTGTTATAATGAAGAAAATTTAACATAATGGATATATATAGGGAGAAAAGAGATTCTTCTCCACCAAATCAACTCAGAATAGTCCTAAAGTACATACACATAGAGACAAACACAGAGACACAGATACATAGACACATAGACACACAGACACACACAAGAACCTAGGTCATAAGAGTTAATTGGTATAATTTGGCTGTTTTAGTTTCAACCTTCAATCATATTGTCAGGAGGCCAAATAAGAGAGAGAACAGTGCGAGTAGAAAGTTGATTTCAGTAAGGTAGAGAATATGCCAAGACATGCTTAGGACTGAGTAAGCACAGTCATAACCGAGTTGCTACATTTTGTGCAATGTGTTACATGAGTAGGATTATCTAATGGGTATAAATGAGAAATCTATTAAGATCCATTTCATGGGAACAAGTTGCAAGTCTTGGTTAGTTTAATTGTTCTATGAATAGAGAAACACACACAATTTAAAAGCATGAACTAAATGCAAAGTTCTTTTGGTTGCCACACATTTTTTATATTCTGATAAACTTGTCTAGGCTAAAAAAAATGGATATATGAAAAGTAGTGATTATTAAAAAGCATATAAGAAAACATATATTAGGAAAAACTACATGCAGAAGAATCTATATACAAAAATATTACATGTTATACACACATACACACACACACACTTAATGGGATGAGCTCCCATTACTTGCCTCAGCCCCTGCCCACCTAGCAGTTCGAAAGCATGCAAATGCAAGTAGATAAATAGGTACCACTTCAGTGGGAAGGTAACAGCATTCCATGCACCTTTGGTGTACAGCCATGCTGGCCACATGACAATGGAAATTGTGTCTCCTTCAGCCAAGAAACAGAGATGAACACCATGCCTTAGAGTCAGACATGACTGACAGGGAAACCTTTACATTTATATCTACTTTAGGTGGGTTTTATCAAGGACTTTCTTGAATAGACTTTATCCTTTAAAAACTATTTGAAAGATTCAGAAAGCACAATATATGTATTGATTATTAGCTAAGTGAGCAAAAGTTCCTAATAATTATTATAAATATTTCCAAGTTAAGATATGATTGCAACACTTTCTTTATCAAGGTCAAATGTCACATTTCTTCAGTGAAATTCTGTTAAATCCTAACTGCTGCAGATTATAAGTGTGACGATCAAAGGATTAATATTATAAAAATAATAATATGGACAGTCAATATATTTTCCTCAACTTGATATTAGTAAGGATTTGTCTTAATTCTTGGAAGGCAACACTATATTTATACAGTCTGACTGAATTTAACAGGACTTACTCTCAAGACATATGTATAATCTGTTTTTAACTGAGGTCTCTTCACAGGTGAGTAGCATTACTTGAAAAATGATGAGAGGGATGTTTTGCAGTCTCATTGGTCCTTCTATTCTGTTTTACATATTAATTTATCTGATTTATCCTTCCTTTTCATCTTTTGGTTGGCTGTGGTCCAAAATTTTCTGCAGAATTTTTTGCCTGTTGCTTTCTTGCAAATAATATAGCTAGTAGTATACAACTCCTGACCTCTCAAAGCCCGATTTCAAATTTCTCTGACTTACTTTCAGTTTTCTGCCTCCCATACTAATTGTTCCATCATATTTTCAGTTTTTGAGTGCCCTTATTCCTACTATTCCAGCTCCTGGATCACCTTCTTATTCAGCACTGTATCCCTTTTACAATTTTTTAATGTTTTCCTTCATTACATAAAAAAAAGTCTTCAGATTTAAATCAAATATGTTGATTGAAACAAAAAAAGCGCATCAAGGTAAACACTGATGAGGTATTGTTGCTTCAAAAGACTATTAATTTCACTATTCTATCGTGTTTTAAGGCATCCACTTAAATACAATTAAAAACTATCAGAATACTGCAAACAAAAATACAACAGAATGGTAAGTACAATTTTCTAGTGAATATTAGCCATTTTAGCCTTTAAAAATAATTCAAGTTATAGCAGTAGCATTCTTTCTTTACTTTTCATTTATGAAAATCTTTGGCATCTTTGGGCTTCCATTGATATTCAGTTTAGCAAAGTAATAAAGAACCATTCTTTTCAACATGCAAAATATGCTTATTCAATTTAATAATCAATTTCTATAACTCAATCTTCCAGATCTAAAACAATTTTACCATAATCTTATTTAATTAGCATAAACTGTCCAGTGTGTAATAAAATATATTTCGCTCATGTCCTCATTAGTCAGCTCCACACCAGACATTGCTGGTTTATTACTCTTAGGGAATATTGTATAATAGGTGACTAGATATTACTTTCTTCATTTAAACAGATTGATCCCCTGTTTCATTTAGATGAATGATATGAACCCCTGTATAACTAAGACAGGTAATAGCTCTGCTATGCTGAGAAAAAAAATCTTGCTTTTTCCTAAACTTCCTGTTAGTAAAACATTATTCTAGAAGTGTGAACAATTATCTCTGCTAATCACACCAAAACCAGCAAAGTTTATATGCTCTAGTTCTCATATATGTGAGACAGTTTTGTCACTCTGCCTACCATATGGATCAACAAACCCAGTGAGATCTGGATGGCCTCAATGCTGTTGGAATTTCACAAGGCATTAAAAGATAATTCCAAAGACATTTGGGCTGGGAGATTAAGCATAACCCGTTGTTCAATTGTTTTATTTAGGGTTATTTGAAGTATAATAGCTTCTTGACCTCAGGTATGCATTACAGAATTGTTTTTGAATATTGATTTAATTTATGTAAATAGAAAAAATAGTCAATACCAAAATTACAACATAGAAAAAGTTACTAGTTATTGAAAGAAACTGTAATTTCAAGGAAACTTAAATATGTAGAAAGTTAATCACAAACCTTTAAAACTCATGGTAGGAATAGTTAAATTACAATTTGTATGAAACAAAATACAGTACAGAATTATGCTGAATTCAGAAACAAGACTTCCAATTAAAAATCAATCCCTTCTCTTACTTTGGTCATGAAATTATATAGAAACAGAGTTAAATCTTATAGAGAGAGATGTATGGAATGGGTCTTATCATTTCAGAAGCTATTGTAATAACTTTCTTTGAAGAGATAAGAATCCCGTGGCATTAAACTAACAGCTCGTGTAATCCAGACTGCTTCTAAATCTTGTCAGCTTTGTAGAAACTTCAAAACCACCTATGAATACAATACACCTCCTTTGTTGTTTGTTGTTTCCCACAAAGTGATTAGAGTTCTGAAGAAACATAACTATCTTGGATAAGAGACAATCTTCAACAGAAGAGTTGTACAAACTCTTCAGAACAGATGATTTGCACTGACAGTACATACAAAGGATCTCTTAACATCACTGAAGCTTAGGCAGGTGCTTTCAAAGGTGCTTCTAACCATATCTGCATGCACATGGTCTTTGTAAATTGATGTGAAAGTAATTAAAGAGGACCTTCCAATTATCACAGTAGATGTTTTATAAAGATGGCCCAGATTTTGGGGGGTAGAAAAAAACACAGCCCAAAATTTTAAAGGAGGAAGAGGCATAGGTCTTAAATCTTGGAAGTTATGTAGATATAGGATGAGCCTTGGATAAAGCCTTGACTATCAAAGTGCATTCATGCCAGAATGTGTATATATTCAGAAGCAACTTTTGAGCAGCCATAAGAGCTTAGAAAAAAGATTCCACAAAGCATTGTATATATAGCCGTCACTAATAGATGTATTATTCTGAATGTGTCAAAATTAGAATAGGAATTCATTCTCATGAATGAATTCAGGGTTTGAGGCATCAGTTCAGGGTTTGAGAGATTTTTTGTGGGGGTAGTAAAAAATTTACTATCTGAATGCCCAGAAAGTTTGGGGGGGAAGGTTGTGGAGAAGGGTAGAAGAAATTTTAACGAGGCAATTATATCTAATGATTAGGGCACCAGGCTAGAAGCCAGGAGACCATGCATTTAAGTTCTGTCTTAACCATGAAAGCCAACTAGGTGACCTTGCATCAGTCACTCTCAACCCAACTCATCCCATGCAGTGATTGTTGGCGGAAAAGAGGAGGAGGAAGGAGTATTAGATATGTTCATCCCCTTGAATTATTTATAAAAGTAATAAAGGAGGGATAAAATATCTAAAAAAATAAGACTGCTATTTCTTCTTCTTGTGCCATATCCGTTATCGGACGTTGGCGATCCTGTTTTTACCAGCAGCCGCACAAAAAAGTGCTGCTGAGTTTTGTCCAAACCAGTCCCTTAGACTTTGAAGCCACAATGTTCTTCTTCTGCCTGGACCTCATTTGCCTTCAATCTTTCCCTAGAGGATTAAATGGAGTATGCTGTATTTTTCTGGGTGTTGCATCACATGTCCGAAATATTCTAATTTTCGTTTTTTAATTGTTTTGATGATTTTCCTTGGCTTTCCCAGGCGGCTTATCACCTCCTCATTTCTGACCTTGTCAACCCAGCTTATACGTAACAGCCATCATCATAAGACATCTTCATAACCTACAGAAGCCTACTTATTTCATTTTGTTGCTAGGAATTGAAAACAACTTTATGACACCTAATCAATCTTAAAAAAAAGTAATACTTTAACTATCTAGACCTTGGCAACTTCATTTGAATTCTGCCAATTTTAATTGCTGGAAATAATAACACACATTTATTCATTTTTAAGGGTGTTGTTCTTGTTTTGCTTATGATCAGTTCAGTCAAGGACAAAGTAAGTATGTTGCTGCTTCATCTAAATCTAAATCTCCAGGTAAATTAGAATAGTGTGGACTGATTCTGAGGCTGTCTGAGATGAAATCGATCTGAAAGTCCAATTAGGGTTTTCCAAATTAACCAATGTTTACTTGTTATGTTTTTAATTGTATTAATTAATTTTTTAAATTTTAAATTGTATTAATTAAAATTGTAATGAATAGCACTTTTAATTATTAAATTGACAATTAACCAGTGGAACAGCTTGCCTTCAGAAATTGGGTGCTCCATCACTGGAGGTTTTTAAGAAGAGACTGGACAGCCACTTATTTGAAATGGTGTAGGGTCTCCTGCTTGAGCAGGGGGTTGGACTAGAAGACCTCCAAAGTCCCTTTCAGGGGAGTGCAATTCAGCACTCTAGACCAGAACAGAAATTTTGAAATTGTGAAAAACAGCACAATTGCTCCATAAAACACCATGATAAAGAGAAGAAAAAGAAGGAAGCATAGTGTAAGAAGAATATCAGATCTTTCTGATCATAGATGATCAGACATTCCAAACCACAATAATTTGTGTGAGGGATATATAGTCAAATTTTATTGGCATGCAAATGTAATCCAATTTTATTAAAAGTAAGACTGTAATCATTTTTATTTTAAAAAGAAAACAGCACATAAAAGACCCTTCACCTCAGCATCTGAACCTCTTTCTTTAAAAACAGCCAGATTTCATTCTTATTGAAGGATGTGCCTGAACGTTTCATTCATCCTAATTTTTTAACACATTGAAAAAGTTACAGTCATTTGTAGTTTTCTTATTCTAATTAATGGACAGTATAGAACTGGATTTCCACATTTTATTTATATTCTAGCTCCAAATGAATCATGCAGTGGCTGATTAGTTTCAAATAGAAATAGGCTGTTTTCCAAGACAACAAACTGAGGCTCAAAGCAAATACATTAATAAGGAGTAGTCTTTGATTATTTTAAAAATGTACATCAAAGGGTTGGTTGTGTTAGTTTAATGAGTAATCTAACAGTGAATTGACAGAATATTAAAATGAATTAAACATTTAATGTATTTTAAAACACAGAATTATTATTTTTTATTAAAAATGTTGAGTTACGTAAATACAAGGTTTCAGCAGTTCCATTTTAATTTGATAGAAGTGCCTTCAAAATGGCAGTCAAAATGGCCATCTTTAAGATCAATAGAGATTCTTTGATGTTAATCTGTTATTCTGTGTCATAGCACTGAACAGAAACCTCAAAACATGTTTTCTTTTTTGTTAAAGTCTAATGTAGAGTTTGTTCCTCTGAACTGAATTAAACAGTGTTATATTGCATAGTGTATTACATGACCATCTCCTTCTCTTCCTCCTTTTTTCTTTTCTTTATTTTTTATCCTCCTCCTCCTCCTCACTATTAAACTAATATAACATCCATTTAAGCACATTATTACAAACATCATTATTGACTTTTCTTGGGATTTCATGACTGTTCATGAATGAAAAGTCCTGATTTGGCCCTACTAAACAATGCTGTTTCTTTTTCTTTTTTTCTTTTTAATTCTAGAGATGAAAGTATTTGCTATGTAAGGAAAAGAGAAGCAACAAAAGTGTCCATTAATACATAATGGTGCAGTATACTTGTTTCTTCCTGTTGCGAAGCAAAAAACTGATATCTGCATAGAAGACCCATTTATTCAGCTTTAAAGACCAATCTGCTTAGCATTGTGGCTTTAAGAGTTTGGTTTTTAAATCTACTCATGTAAATTTATTGCTAATGTCTATGTTCTGCAAAGCATCAATGAAAAAAAAGTTTGTCTATGTTTTTTTTTATTTAAAGAGATAACAATTTATCACTTAAAACCATAGAGAAATGAGAGATAAACAAATAGTTGATAGACAGATGATATAGATATACAGATGATAGACATATAAGTCATATAAAAGAGAGCAATTTGATTAGTCTGCTTATATGGACTGTTTGCTGTAATAGGTAAGCACATACTGTAGATGAGTTTGATTGATTTTGAACAAAAAAGGAGGTAAGCAAGATCAAGAAGCTTTGAGAATGACATATCAATATTTTTCATAATATTCCAAACTGTGGGCTGAATAGCTACACATATTAGATGACAGTTATTGTGAGCAGTTCATCCAAGCAGCTATCTTCTTCTCTCTCCTTCTCTCCCATCAGGAAAAAATCACTAGAAGTACAAATGAATCACAATATACAATATTATAGGATCATTTTCTGAGAAGCTACACTTCTAGGAGCATTGCTGGATGTTGCACTGAACATTGCCTGGAATGTCAGAATGGTTAGACTGCTTAGATTAACAAAATTAGGAAAAACCCTTGTTCTAGAGTAAGACATCATCATCTAGCCAAGGTCCTAGACCTTTTGCTCAAAGTTTAATGATACATGAATAAAAATGAATATGCATCCAAACTGTCCATAAATTACTGGATGCTATCTTTCATCCCAGCACTAATCCAGACTAAAATTCTATTCTTAAATTCCATTGGAAAAATACACAGAGCTTGATCCTGTCTTATATTACTTTATATCAGTTTACCTAATTTTTTACAGCGCCATAAGAATTATGTTTCTTTGCTATATTTATAATTTAGTCTTTGTACCACAAAGTCAGCCTGATTCATCTACTGATGTTCAAGTGCAGTTAAGGATAGAATTTCCTTACGTCAACAACTAAACATGAGACCAGATTTGATCAATATGATATACAGTGTTAATGACAGGAATAGTAATGTATCTTAAGAGGTTCTCCACTATCTTCCGTGGATATGTATTACCAGGACAAATTTCTTTTGGGAGGAAGCCGAAACTAATTATCATATTTGTACTTGACAGTGCCACCCAAAATCTATATTATGCATAACATGCTTGTACCACTTGCAAAAACATTGATATATGAGAGATGAAAAGATCCATTAATCCATAGGTATATTAGATTATTTTTCTTGAACTATTTAGCCATAGTTTTGCTAGAGACTGAATAACAGTCTAGTACTTTCAACTGTTATCTTACTGAGTAGATGTTAAATAGTTTTCCCTATGGAAGATTACAGATGCTCAAAATATGTCAGAACATTTGATGACTAATGTGTTAAGAAATCTGGTTGTATATATTATTAACTTGATCTTTTATGCCTTAGAAAGGTAAGAAGAGTCAGTGGGCAAGGGAAACAGGGTTAAAACAAAGGCAAACTGTTGGTAGTATGAATTTGAGAATGAAAAGCCGCACTCCAACAACTAGTACAATTTTATCAAAAATTAAAAATGAAAAATTTTCGGCAGAGCCACATAATCTTTTATAATTTTTATGACCAGAATAGAAGTTCCCCTGAGCAAAAGCTCATTTACAAATCATTCCTGCTAACAAAACTTGTGGAATGTAACTTTTGTCATGTCTTATTTCCTTTTGTTGTTTCTTATATTATGTACCCTTCAAAGGCTACTCCTCTAGATTTCTGGAAAATCCTGGGAAGTGGAGATCTGCAGAGAGCAAGAAGCAGCATGCAACAATAATAACTTCTACTGGATTCTAATCTGTCAGCCTTATCAGGTAGACCAGACAGGAAACATAGATAAACCAGATAAATTCTACTTTTATTGTAAAATTACATTAAGAGATTCTTGCATGTCTGAAAATACAATTCTGACCATTCCCTAGGCAGCATCTTTTTGTTCTATATCCCAAAGTCTTTCCCAAATACCATTATATTATCCCTTTCAGAAATGAAAGTAGTATTGGATTTGTAAAAGGAACACTTTGATCCATCATATAGTGCTTTAATAGTAATAACATTTTCAACATCTATTAAGATTTAAAACAAACAAAAATTCTAATATGTACAGTAAAATTTGAATTATACTGAGTATCAGTTTTCATAATACATAATTGAAGAAAATGACAATACCATGGTAATCACAAAAAAAGATCAATAACATTTTTAAAAAAACATACTTTTTTTAAATACAGATACCAGCATTAACTTTTGCAAAATATTAACATATTAGACTAGTAAACTATTAGAGCACTGTTTGTCAATGTAAATAAATTAGTTTTGAATAAGAATGTACTGAGTTGAATATACTAAATTCACACTAGATTCTGCAGAGTCCTGAATATAGTAATTTACTCCTCTGATTCAATTAAACATATGAGTCAAGTCCTTTTTATTATACTGTGCTTCTGATTGCACATAACACCACTTTTAAGTGTTCAAATATAATGTACATGTCAATTCAACTCACAGAACAGATTGTGACTTTCCAATGGAGCAGCAGTGACTGCATCCCATGATTTCTAAACTATCCCCACCCACCCCAATAAACTAATCTAATGGGGCAGATGCAATTAAAAAACTAAGACTTAAGAGATTTATGGACTGCTGTTTCCTCTTACTGTGATCTTCAATTGTGCTTGTGTGGCTATATATTCTCATTTCAATCCTATAAAACTTGATACTCATGCTGCTAGCTAATGTAAGATTCATTAATAATAGAAAATCTTTAGCACTATCATATTTGATTTTATATTTATTAGAGGAACATAGTGAGAAGAATATCATTAGAAGTATTCACTAGCAGTCAAGGGAAGGTACACAGAATCATTATAGTCTATCATAAGACCCTGCCACAATGCTCTATTCACTAGCTCCATCATATTATCCTGCTGCCCTTCCATAAGACAAGTACGAAAATTTCTACTATTTATTTGGCCATCCAAAGAGAACTCATGATAACCCTCTCCCTAATATCCTATGCAATATATCTTGACAACGATCTCTAGTAAGGAGCTTCCCAGTTGATATATATCCTTAATTGATCAAGCGGGGCATGTTTTGACTTATAGATAAGGATGATGACTTATGCTGGAAATAAAAAGTGACCAGGTCTTTTTCAAAGATATTTTGTTCAACTTCCCAGATTAGGCCATGGCTTTGGGATTTTCTGATTGTTTCCCATTCATGTACTAATCAGATCCAATTCTGGGTAACTTAGGTATGTACTATAATGGCTAGTTCATTTTTCATTTCATAGGTAAAAGTGATTCTACCTATCTTACTCACTTCCATGCTATTTTCCATAAAAATATCTTCCTACTATTATCTGAAGTTTCTGTAGTTAATTATTTTGATTTAAGTTGTCCCTTGGAGTACATTATATCGCCTAAGCTTTTCAACCTCTCCAGGAATCACTGGGAAATTGAAAAGGTGCTTTTAAGGGTATTTTTATGATTATCAGCTATGTATTTTTCTTCTATCATATTCTGAGAAGGCTGAGGAGGTTCTACATGGATGGTGAGCTAGATAAAGTGAAACAAATTAAAACAAATTTGGATGAAACAGAAATACCATTGATATGAGTCCAGCCAATACTGTAGTTGAATTTCACTCACTAAGGATAGTGTTTCATCCCATTAAAAATCAGGTTTATAATCTGGGACGACTACTATACTCAACTTTGCTATGAAAATATATAGGCATTAAAAAAGTTTTGCTGATGAGTCAGCTGAATGCTTTTCCTGGAATGATCAGATTTAGCTGTGACTTTTTGTTTGTTTTACTTTAATGCAAATCAGTTGAACTACTGTAATATAAATTGCATGGAGCAATGCTTAAAACCAGGTTGAAAGTAAACAGGTTAGTTCAGCTTAATACTATTGAAATATACTAGTAAATACAGTTCAAGATGCTAAGTTATTACCTTTGAAGATTTAGGAGTAGACAATCTGAAGGACATATACGAACTAACTCAGTCTTAAAGTTCAACCATTGTGTTTCCATTCTTAGTACACTGTTGCCTTTTGAAGCATCTTTAATGGCAGCACATTAGCTATCTGATATAGCTTGCTGGGTGATTGGTCTTAATAAATGCTTTCTTCTTTTATTGCATCTTGGATTTATTAATTCATTTGTTGTATATTAACAGCAGGGTTTTTTTTGTTTTTTTGTTTTTACATTTACTTAGATATTTATGTTATTTAATGGTTGGCATGGCTCATTTAAGTCATGGTCATGGGTAAAATCAGTATGTGATATGAATAGTCAGAAAAGGAGCCAGAAATGGAGTTAGGGAGACTGTTTAATCCCCAGAAGTTTTGAGGGTTTTTTTAAATTAAAATCTTCTCTCCTAGATCAACCATATAATACCCAAAGTGCCCCATCTAAGAAAAGCCAGTCCCTTTATCAGTGCCCTCACTTCCTATGTCTAGGTAGCCAGGAAACACAGCTCCCATCCTCTTCTTGGCTTTAACAACTAACTAAACCAACCCCTCCTTTAGCAGCTATTTGCAGAGATTTTTCCTGAAAATTTTTATATAAGTTGACAAAAATTCTTGTAAAAACTTTTTTAACACTTACGGTGCAACTATGCCTGAGCTAAGCATTTTCACACAGCAGGATAACAGAGTCCTTCTTTAGTACAGCAACTGTTCTTTGAAACCTTCTCTGTATCTCAATTGCCTGAACATTAACCATATGTTAGAAAGAAACAATCTGAGATGCTACAAACTAAATGATATTCTTCTAGAATAAATGATAGGAGAAAGGCCACTGACTTCAATAATCTCATCCAGGTAAAAGTCTAATCAAAGACTACAGCTCCCACAGTCCACATTTCCTAAAGTGAGGTTATTGCAATGAAGTCTATGTTCACCAATAAACAACACACCTTACAACAAACTTTTGCCTTTCTATAGAGAGAAATCTCCCAAAACATGCAGATTATTGTTACTGAGTCCTAATATGTGATTTATTGGACCCGTATAATGGAAGAAACATTCAACAAAAAAATTTTGTATTATCTCCAATCCTTTACATTTTTATTACTATTGGAATGTAAACTATTCATTTAAAACACCATTTTCGGTTAGTTTCTAATGCCAAATGTTCCATTTAAAACTTAATTGGCATTTCTCAAAAAGCTAAAGGAAAAAGTTCCAAGAAGTCATTTTTAAAAACTGAATCTGTGTGAAGTATTCTGTTTTCAACATCAGAAGAACCATTTCTGATGAATTCATGCAAAGTAACTTTATTTCTGAAAGTTGTCATAAGAAGCTTGTATTGGGGTATCTATGTCTATTTTTCCAGTTTTGTTGCAATTCTATCTTTTAAAAAACGCCTCTAGAAGAAAAGGGGGTTGACTGTTTACAAATTTCCAGCATTTATGTATTGTACAGGCAAGAAACTTTTTTTGGTGATAGTTTTTTAAAGTTTATTAGAAAAGATCTTAAATTAAAACTGATCCTTTGACCAAATTTCCTTCCACCAAGTCTCTTCAAGTTTTCTTCTAAAAATTTTCTGGGGAAAGGCAAACAATTATTTTCATTTTCTATTCAGTATATAAAGGAGCAAGGATTGGCAAGGATAAAAGAACTTCACTCAAAAGCCCATTCATCTCCTGGTGATTTACTAGACCATCTCTGTCCTCCACTGGAATTTAGCTTTGGTATCATTTGGAAAGACACCTAAAATTTAAAACTACTCTAGATTACTCATACAGTTTGATACAGAGATTCATACTAAGACAATATTTCCAAAATCACTTGCTAAATCAAAGCAGATCCTCAAATAATAAGCAAATCACAGTACAAAGTTCCAAAGAGATCTGTACAGTCTGTCAAGGCATGTAGTCATAACAGTGGTTCATTACTGATTAAGCAAGAGAATATGCAATTACAAGTTTTTGTTTTTGTTTTCAAAATTTAGTTGAGTAATTAGTCCTACTATGTTTCATTATCGGGCTATTTGTGGTCACTTATATGACTTTCTGAATCCTTTCTTCTTGGTTCCACTTGTACTTGTCAGGAGTCCTTCTATAGGTGGATTATCTTTAAAAACCCAACAGTTTAGCAAGTAATCTTGCTTTAGTGACTAAACACTTAGAACTCAAAATAGAAAAAAAAGCTTTTCCAAATCCACTGTAAAGAAATATTGCTAGAAAACATAACTTGGCAGAAAAGCATACAAGCATTTCTCCCAAGATAGACATAGCTCTGTGCAGACAGTTTATTGCATTTCCTAGAGACTTAGAAGTTTACTGGCTACTTAATAAGCAACAAAGCCAAAGACTGTCAGTCTCCCATTTGTAGGCTTCAGAAAATTGAAAAGTACACACTGACAGTAAGGCTGCTGAAGAGATGATTTGTTCAGATCATACCTTGCACACAAAATTAACTTTCTATCTATGTACTGGGTGACTCTATATCAAATTTCATTTGCAGGACAGAATGTGCGGATGTATGTAGATAATCTGATAGTGTGTACTCCAGAATAAAGATCATACGCACATCCACAACTGCAAATCCTACATTTTACCAGATTTTTCTCTTTCATTGCTAAATAATGTATTCTGCGTACTCTCCGTGTATTAATAGAACTTTTAAATAATCTTGGTAACATCCCAATGTCATCTCACCTTTATGCTCTTCAAAAATACAAATACAATAGTACCAACAAGGTTATTTTTCTGTTGCAAAACACCCAGTAAAATAAAACTGGTCCATGCTTTAAGGTTTTGTTTTGAAATCAAATGCAATGTATAACAAAGCCAAGTACATTCCCTATTCTTCTGGTGTAGGGTTTTTTTTTTGTTTTTTTTGTTTTAGCATTGGAGCACATGAAAAATTATTAGTGCTGGATGAGCACTATTGACATAAGAAACTGTTTTGCTTAATCACAAATGCATTGGGTCATTGCAGAGCTTGGAGTTTTCCTCTTGTTGACTAAAAAGATGAATGGACTTGACTAACTAGCCAATGACCCAGAATCAAAGTCCCTTAAGCACCGTTTCTCTCTTTCTCTCTCAGTGTATGTATGAGAGAGACAGAGAGAAGCATTGTGAAAGGAAGGAAAAGGGAAATAAAAGCTACCCTAGTTATCCGCACAACAGAAGATGCCGTCTGAACTTCCAAGCAGGGAAAAGATGGAATGAAAAGCCTGGTTAAAAATTCACCTTAACTGCTTCTCAGACCCAGTTCCAAGTCAGAAACAGCTGGCCACTCACCTGGTGCTGAGAACCAGAACAGGAAAAAGGAAGAGCAAATACTGAGGCAAGATGAATTTCATATTACAAAGCGTGGCTGTTTCGTTCTCTGGAACTGCTCGGCACTCTTCCTCTCTCGATTCCTTTCTCTTTCTCACCAGCTCTCCGATTTCTAAAGTCGTCCCCTCTGCAAAGAACCAGCTCCCGCGTGTGATAGTCAGTAGATCTGAAAAAGCAGGCAGACCAACACACTGACTAATGAAGGCAGCGTAGAGTGGGGTTTGAGCTTCACGAATGATGTCACAGGCAACGGAGCTGCTGCTGTTACTGCTGCTGCTGCTGCTGCTGCAAGTCTCATGCCTGATAGTCTGTGATTATTCAACACAGGGACTCTATTGATGTCCTGAAGGATTTGTTATTACTAGCAGTTTCAGTGGCAACAGCAGAGGGAAGTGAGTACGCATCAGATGCTGCTTAATGCTAAGGGCTCATCATAAAATCACCCTAAAAATCAAAATGTCTAATGGGTCTAGTGAAAGTTGGGTTATTTGCATGGAGATCAAGGGTGAAGAATTGTTTAAATGAGCAGCTAAGTTTCAAACTCACCTCCTGCTTGGTGCAAGAGAAAGGCAGCTCTCCACTCACTATGAATAGGAAGTTATTGTACCAACTAAAAGAACATTCCTTAGCAACTAGGAAACACTAAATGGGTTTTTTTTAAAAAAAAAAAATCCCCAAAGTGAGTCTTTTCTCTAAAGACACAATTGTCATTGTTAGGAACCTTTATAAAAGTCAATCCAAATGTAAGCTTTCTTTGGGTGTTATCCTGATAATTATTCTGTTTAAAGAAGCAACATTTGACATCGATTATTAAAATTTTAATTTGTTGGGTGAGAAGGGGGGGGGAATTAAAACTCCTTAAAGAAGGTTTCTTGACATCACTCAAAATCCATTTGCCAATGAAAGTTAAAATCCTGGATGTCCTTCACAGTCCCCAAACATAAATAAAACTCTACTCTTGGGTCATAATAGGTTTCTACAATATATTTTGGGTATGTCAGAATTTAGACTTTAAAGCATATTGCAGTTTTATAAAATGAGGATAACTTGGTCTGGAAAGGAAATATGGTTGTGTAGCTCAGGATAAAAGAGAATTCAGTCGCCTGAATAGATAAATTGTTCATGCAGAAAGGCATATAAAACATTTAAAATGATTTGCTATATTACAGAGAGGCAAAATATCCAAGGCAAAAGCTTCCAGAAGATTGGATAAAGAACATTTGAAACCTATTAACTGGAGGCTTGCTAACGAGAAGCAAATTTCCTTTAAGTGGCAAAATCCTCATTAATTGTGACACACTGAAATGGCAAGATTTCCTTCCCATTAATAGAAATCACATAATGGATGTTGAAGTTTATACATTATATTGTATCACTAATGAATGACATTTTGTATTCAAGTCCAATTGAGGGAAATATATTCTGACCTAAGTGGTTTCCAGGGGTTCCTCTGTCCCTCTCTTCTTCTTTTTCTCCTTCCTTCCTTCCTTCCTTCCTTCCTTCCTTCCTTCCTTCCTTCCTTCCTTCCTTCCCACTGTGTTGGGCAGTGTAGGTTAAGGGGCATACAGGGTTGTGTGAAAGGTGCTGTGAAGATAGGGGAGGGCATGCAAAGATGTGTATGAATGTCATGCAAGTCAGAGAGGAGATACAGGGAGCAGTATGCGTGGAAGGAGGGTGACAGAAGTCTATCGAGATTCACAAGAAGTGCTGCATGGGTCGGTGAAGATGCATGGAAACAGTTTGGCCTTGAAACGGTATGTGGTCATTCCTTCCTTCCTCTCTGTTCCTCCCTCCTTTTGTTTCCCTTCTCTTCCTGGCAGGCAGGTAAGTGGTTGCTGCCAGCTGGGGGAAGGAGCAAAGGATTGCTCGAATGGCTGGAAAATTTTCACAGAATACTGAAAACGAAGACCCCATGACCACAGTAGCATGGCAGTGGTGCTGAAGCAGCTGCGGCCCAGCGGTGCTTAAGTCACCACAACTTTCCCAAATTTCATTCCCTCAGGAGTAATGAGTCCTAGCATTCTATAAGTTAGCTCATCTGAGGTCACTTTGTTGATAAGGTTTTGCCAGAAAGTTACAAAGTATCATCACAAGAGTTTTAGCAATATATTGGATTGTTTTTAATTCTGTAACTCAGCCAAAGTTGATGAATTGGGTAGACTTAGAAATATGAATTATAAGTAATAAGTAAACATATAAATGCATTTATATCAAGGAACTCTTCTGACTGTCTAACTATCTAATAATCTCTCAGCAGGTTAGACACATTTTTAAACAGAATATTGGATTGCAGCAATTATTTTTGTGATCGTATTTATAGTTTCTATATAATGCCTCTTAGAAATAAACTTAAGACTGAAGGCTGGGAATATTTTTCATGAAGCCATCTTTGTATTTATTTATTTTTTTCAGAAAATAAAAGAATTGAAACTTTTCTTTAAAAGTAAAACCAAAGGAAGCACTTGTTGGCATGTAGATTCCCCCATACTGGAGTTCTTAGTTGTAAATTATGAAACATTAATTGAAAAATATATGTTTGAAATGATCAATATGCTCTTTCTTTCTTTCTTTCTTTCTTTCTTTCTTTCTTTCTTTCTTTCTTTCTTTCTTTCTTTCCCTTTTTCTAAACTTTAGATGGGCTGGATATGGAGAATTGAAGTGCTTCAGACTCTGATTATCTCTGACCTGCCTCAAACCCAATGTCTTTTTCTGAGTTTCCCTATTGGGAAACATTAGCTGAAGAAGCATAGAGAGAGGTAGGGTGATAGAAGCTGATGTTAGATTCTTGCTCCCAAGTTTGGAAATTTGACTCTGTCCTTAGAAAAAAAGCATCCAAATAGACTTAAATGTGTGCCCTTAGAATACTAATTGTTTCTTCTCAAGCTTCCCCAGGTTTAAAGAAATATTTATTATCATTGGAGAAAATATAGGACAAAATGTTAATAAATAGATTACACAAATATTTGTTCCTTAAGCACAAAACTCACAATTCCAGTGATGTAACATTCAAATGTTCTCCACAACTTTGAATTTCCCTCCCAGAATAGCAACAGCTTTTGTAGATATAACTAAGTACATACAGTATTGATCAGACATTATTAACAAGCCAGTTTTTAATCTACAACTATACAACTATAGTTAATTATTTTTAAGTAATTTTTTTTATTATACATTTTTAGATTTCCCAGACATTCTTAAAACCCATGAGCTACACATAGGAAATATACACAACAGCAATGTTCAGCACAGTGTAAATTCTAAAGTAAATTGAACAATTACAGTAAATATAGCTACTGATGATGTATTCTGATTTAATGGATCCTATAGAATCAGAATAGTAAGACTTCAGAGAAAGAGAACCCCAAATTTGGAGGTGTTGGAAGCTCAAATGTTGAATTATAGTTCAGAATTGGCTTCCAAGTTGAATTAAAAATTCTGTGTCAGATTTACTTCTGAAATATGAAGTTACTTAGACATTCAAGCATACTTCCACAACTGAATTAGCTATTCTTCCATGAATGGAATTATAACTCCTTTCATATAAGAAGCATAGCCAATTCCTGAAGCAGTAATCATGCACAATGGTATTTTAGTATACTTTGAGAGAATATAATATTTAATAATATTTAATAAGGAAATATCAGATTGGGATGAAAATTCAGCTTTTTGAACTTGTTGTTTCTTTCTGTACTTTACAACACAGCCACTAAATAAACCAATAAAATCCAACAATTTTTACAGAATGCATGTCCATTTTAGCAATTATTAAGATTTTTTTCAAATTCAATCAACTGACATAATCTTTTCCTTAATTTTTGCTTTTCTTTTTTTTAAAAAAACAACAACCAAGTTTTATTAATTTTTTCAGTTTTTGCAACAAGGACTTAGGAAGCAACGTAGTGATCGGATAATCAATTACGGTATCCAAAAAACCAAAACATTTATATATAACTCAGGTTAAGTCGTTAAAGAATCCCTCTCTAATTTCTACAAATCATATACCCTATTCAGATTAATACATGTCTAGTAAAATTCAATCAATCAATAAAATTATCAATAACCATTTAACTATATAAATCCCAATCCTGTATTTAAGCTTGACAAGATTCCAGTTACCATATTTCACTTTAACCATACATAGGCCTAATATTTATGCTTCGGGTATCCCCAATTTCCCTCTTTTCATAACATAATAATTATATCTGAAAAGAATTTTTTTTTGCTTTTTTGTGTGTGTGTTGCACTGCTCATTTGAAGATACTGACAACATTTGGTCATTTCTGGCCATTCTGAAGGAAATGTCTAAAAAGTCTTACTGTTAATCAAGCTTTGTTGTCTATACAGTTTCATTGAGTGAATCTTTACAATATTTAATATTGTACTGTATCATCCAATTAAAGTTTTTTGCAGTCCATCTGGTAATTCTACTCTATCAATAGATGTAGCCAAGCCATAAGGTGATACGATGCAATCTGTTATCCAAGTTATAAAGCTAGCTTGATAATACAGTTTGAAATTTGGAGGGCTGCCAGACAACTTCATCCTTTCAAATCCTGTAGTATCTTGAATTTAATCCATGGCTTTTATTGACTATATGTAAGTTTTTACTTGCTCTGCCAATCATTTAATACCTTAATTTTAATTTCTATTGGAATAGTTTGGAATACAAAATTAAGGCTTGGTAGAATATTCATGTTTACAGCTGCAATTCATCCTCACCAAGATAATTTCAGCTTTTTCCATTTTGAAATAGTTTTTTTCAAATCTGTGAATAATTATTTTTCAATGGGCCATTATTTTTTTCTTAAATACCTATCTAGCAATAATGCCAAACCCTCTTATGTGGTACAAATATTGCTTTTCTTCTTTGGCTTTGTGTCATGACAACATTTTAGTTTTATCGTCATTAATCCAATAATCAGATATACCAAACACTATTGCAGTATGTATTGCAATATCGATTCTAAAGATTCCTTTAGTTGAGTAACTGCAAACATGACATCCTTAGCATATAATTACAGTTCATGGCTTGAGATTCAACTATTCATCCAGAGATTATTATCTTGATGTATCTTCATTGTCTCTTATTTTTAATGGTATTTGTTTATTTGATGCTGTAGTTTATATGTCTGCATGTAATAAGCTGCCCAGAGACACTGGACAGTGTATAAATGTGAAAGTAAAACAAATCTGTCAGTAATGCTTCACTACACCAGTGAGGGAATACTTCAATTCTGTCACTGACTTCAAAGTGGATAGACTGAGAAAAGGAATTACAAAGACTGATTTCTTTGAAAAATAGTTGAACTAAAAATAATTAGAACAGAATAAGCTAAAGCAAAGTTCCTTATTAATTCTGCTAGCCAGTCATTCAGTACAGAAGTGCCATGATCATTTATCCCTGTTTACATTTCCTCATCCCGAACACCACCACTATAACTTTCTTTCCTTTCAATAGTTATGTTTTGTATTTCTCTGTTATAGTCAAAGTTTTATTACTTTATAATGATACAACTGAAATACAAAGTAAATAGCGGAAAAGATGGGGAAGGGAAAAGGGAGTAGAGAAGTGAGGTAAGGGAGAAAAAAATAAAAAAAAGGCATTGACTTCCGACTTCCTTTGGTGCAATAGAGTATCAACTTCAAACCTCAACTTTTTACTTTTACAAAATAATATAAACTAGTCATTTCAATAACATCAAATCTATCTAATTGGTAAAGCCCACAATCAAAATTTCATTTTTTTCCACCTCAAGCACAAAATCTAGAAATGGTTTCCACGTGGCAATAAAAGTATTTGTATTTTTTTCTTTAATCAGTGCAGTCAATTTAGCCACCTCTGTTTTTGTATTTCTCAAGGCCATAATCCATGAACATGATGCAACTCTGTGATCCACATGGTTTTATGCACTAATCAAATTGTTAGCATCAACAAATATGAGGAGTCTTCAGCCAAATGTTTTAACTCAGTATTTCAAAGGCATTCTGTAATGATATCAAAAAGATTCATAGGATTGTATAACAAGAATAAAGGTTTTTTATGGACTAAGAAGAAATTAAAGAACAACAAAAGGTTGTAAGTAAAAAGCCAATAGATGTGAAAAATGGTTTCTTAAATGATTAATTAAAGTTGTTTGTAAACTATCTGAATTTGGGGCAGATTTGAGGATGTTTGATTATTTAGTTTGCCACAAATAAACAGTTCATGGGGAGTTTTAAAATGGTACTGAAATTCAGGAAGTGTTCTTTAAAGTGGCAAACACTATTCAGTATTGCTATGTAGGTTATGATGGAAGGATGATAGGGCAACATATATTTTGAGGTTATGATAAAGAAGGCATAAATATTAAAACCTATTATTATAATGGCTTTATAGAAATGTCTGGGGCATTTTGTGAATTGGGTTTAATGGATAAACACTTGGAAACATCTTATATAAAAAACAACAATGATACTTTTGTATGCACAAAGTTGTAAGGATTTATAGATACCTACAGTGGAAGAATGGACAGTGAAGCTGATGGTGAAATTGACAGCTTTAATTAAAGAAAAGGCTTTGACTAATTTTATTTTCTACTTGGAAACCGTTTTTGGATTTTTGGCAAATAACTGAAAGAAATAAAATGTTAATTTTGGGAAACATGATTGAAATATATTAAAAGAGTCAATTGAAGTCAATAAATTTAAATAAATGAATAAATTAAAAAATGTGTATAGTGAAGACAAAATAGATAGCAAGAAATTTTCTTCCTCCATTATAATTCTAGAATGAACTCATATTAATCTGAATTATTCATCACACAACAAACTGAGATTTTTATTATCAGAGTATATATCATGACCAGAAATTTAGCAGCTTTTCTTTTCATGGAGAATTAAGTTTATAATGGCTACATGACAGTGCAGTTTATATTCTACTTTTGTAATCAGAAGGAATATATCTCCAAACAACATTGTTGATATTGTATTTGGGGCTTCTTCCACCCCATCCTTGAGAAAAAGAATGCTAGATTAGATGATTCTTCAATTTAATACAGCATGTTTGTTTGTTTGAATGCCCTTAGTTGACCTGGTATCAGATATTTTTTTTCACAGTATCTTGAAAGTATGGCTAATAAAATAAATCATATAGTAGAGAGAGTAAGGAAGATGGCTTAGATCATAATATGTAGGGATTGTAACCTAGGTAAAGGGCCTGATATATATTTTTTTACACATTTCTGACATAATATTTGAAAGTGGCTCAGGCAGATGCTGCCTTGATTCATTGGACCATAAAGGAAAGAGAGCAGTCAGCAGAATTAACCTACAATACTGCATTCTAACCACTGCACACCCTTCTTAGAAGATTTAAGCATGCTAACCAGTTATGCCAACTTTCCTAACATCCCACAAATCCAAATGATCAGAACCAACAAATTATCAACCTCATCTATTCAATCAGTGTTTTACCACAAAGACATTAATAAAAATGTGTTACATATTTTCCTTGTTGTGGTTTTTTTACTATTATTTTGTTCTATTACCATCATTAACTCCCTTTGAGGTTCAGAATTTATTAAGTATCCAGGCTAATATAAGCAGATTAAATATGAATATAATATAGAATAGAACAGATGCTTCATTAACACAGGAAAAAGGGACAAAATGACTTTTTAAAAATTAAATAACTAAAATGGTTTATAAATAAGTTCATTTCTTTTATTTATATCCACATTATCAATGCCAGCCTAACCCAGAATTAAAAATATTCCTATGGTATTAAGAACTAAAACTCCTGTTACCAAAAATGTAATCTTTCTCACAAAAAATATGTCTTCTTTTTAAGTGATTAGGTTTAGAGGCAAAATTTCTACTTATAGCTTTATTTTACAAAAATTGACTGGCGCCTTCCTCAAAGGGGATGAAGATGATGATGATGATGATGATGATGATGATGATATTGTTTATGTATGCATTTTACCTGTTGACTCATCTTCTCTATTTTTAATGGAAAATTTGAAGGTTTATATGCTGTCCTTTTTGCAGTGTGCTACTTGTGCCATAAAAGGGTAAATTGGATAATTCAAGAATTTAACAAGTATCCAAATATTTGGCAATATTGAAGTTTTCTAAAAGCCATCCATCTATTGTATTTCCATCCTTTCTGCAAAAGGCAAAGGAACCTCAGATGTTTTGAAGTTTACTCAATATAATTTATGGATTTTTTTTTTTAAAAAAAAATCAGATTGAATAGCATTCACAAAGAGTGATCAACATAGAGTGGGTGACTTTTTACATTTAAAATAAATAAATTTTTAAAAAAACATCCTTATCCTGTGCAACCAAGAGAGGTAGGTATTAAATTAACAGGTACAGGGAATAGAAAGAGATAGTACACATCTTTTTAACAGTTTCTATGGAACAGCATGCTTATCTACACTAAGCACATGCAATTATCATAATTCTTAGTAGACAAATGTAAGTGGTTTGCCAAATAAAACCAAAGCAACAGAATTTCACTGCTGAGTCATTGTGAAAGTGCACAACTCCTTTAGTGCTTCAAATATCCTCTGTACATTTCAATGCTATATATTTTCTTTAACTTTACACAACATTTCACTGCCTAGATGTTGTTGATTTTTTTTAACATATTTCCTTATGTTATCCATGTATTTTGTTGGTTTTGTTTTTTTAGAAATCCAATAAAACAAAATTAACAAAAAATGGCCTCTACATGCATTACACAAATTTGATGTGTTCAGGGTGACTATTCCCTGGTAAGATGGGATGTAATTATCTACAGTTCCTGTTAAATTGCTTAGCCTGAGCAGCACCAAACAGATCTATCTGGCCATCTACTTAATATCACCTAGTATCTATCAACCAACATAATTTGTCAAGGTTCAGACTGATGAACCCAACAAAGTAAGCATAGTTGAGATGATCCAATCTCTAATGCGAAACTTTATTGAGCACATCATTTCAACATAGATGAAAGAAAAACCAGTTCTGGTTATTTCACACCTAAATTACTATATTAAAAATATAGAAACGTCCCTCCCCTTATTAGTGCAGGTCACATTATCCAATTATAAGTCGGAGAATTATTATGACAGAATATCTTTAGTTCTGAGTAAACAAATCTTGAAAGTCTTTGCTTCTCATGAACTGGCCTCTCGATATCAGAAGTCTGAATTCCATTCTTCTCTCGTTCCCCCCCCCCCGAGTTCGTAGGCAAGCTAAAAAGAAATAATGGCTGTCAGAGCATAGGCATTCTTTGAGGCTTGACAGAGGGATGGAAAACCTTGGCATTGTCATGTTGATGAACAAGATTTGCCTGTTATTATGGGCATTAGTTAAGAATTCTGGGACTCATATGTCACATTTCTCTGTGAGGGAGATGAGCAGATGATTCCACAAGATCATACTTTTAAGATGACTATGTAATTTAAATACATAAACTATATTATATATATTTATATGTGACTTAAGACAATTCCTCTTCACTCAGTGCAGCACAGGAAGCCAAAAGGTTGGACACCCATGCTTTAAAGCATACTTTCCAATAGCAACACCCTTTTGGAAAAAAAATCAATGCAGGTGGCTCTAAGTGTATAAAGGCCGTTCCTTAGCAAAAGCCTAAAGATTGATCCCATGTACAATAGCGGACTCTTCTTTCCTGGAATTCTCTAGATAAAAATACCAGGAGAGAAAAGGAAGGCCATTGGATGGTGGAGTATGTTCCACAATCCCCTGGACTTTTTCATTTCCTTTTTTTAAAAAAGGTTTTCCCATTCATTTCAGCAAAAGAGGGGAAAAATACTTGTGTCAAATACTCTCCTAACTGAAGTAAATGAACCAATATAGTAGCTAAAAGGCCCATGATCACACAGAGCTTCTGCCAAATTAGAATATAATTTTCTAATCAAAACTCTGTTGTTTTTTTTCCAAACAGCTACCTGTAACAAATAGACATTAGGCACTTAATTTTGAATTACTGGGTTGCATCTAACACTAGCAACTGCATCATGACCAAAATATGAAGCTGGGGTTCCAAAATGTTTTTACGGCATAATGCTACTCTGGTTAACCTATGAAGCACTTTCTGCCCTAAAACCTGGAACCATTCTTTAATTCAAAGTGACAGATTGCAATTATAATTCTAATTCATTCATAAAAGGCATCAGTGTGTATTTCATTATTATATTTTTTCCCAACTTATAAAACACATACAAGGCAGGTGCAATCATGCATATGGGTACGTACAAATTCTCTTTCTCTGGCTCTCTGTTTTGGCTTTTTTTTCCCTTGGAGCTTTTATTTTGTTTTCCTTCCTGAAAGATTTGCAGAGATGAAAAATCTCCCACTGGCAGCAGTCCATTTTGGAGACTGTCAAAAATTGTCAGAGCTTTTCACTTACCACAAACAGAGAAAGGCCTCAATCTTCTCTCCTCTTTTGGAATGAATCTTTCAACCTGAACTTGTAAAATTATTTATTGTTACTATGTCTGAATAGAAATAAAGATTAACTTAGCCTCTTCATGATTTGACTTTCAGGAAGAGAACCCTCATAATATTTAGATTCTATTCTATTTTATTCAGATTTTAAATATTATTTCTATAAAAATATGCAGGTGACCCTCATTTGTTATTTTTATTTTTTGGGCAGGGATCCTGTTCTGGTATAAAACTACTCATAACAAAGCCTTAAATACTAAGACATTTATTCTATGAGAATTGAGGCATAGGAGTCTAACATTTATTATCTTCTTCACAGTTTCTACATCTCCTTTCCTAGTCATTGAGCCATCTTGTTCCCAGGAATGATTCTAGCTGTAATTGCCAGTGCTGTATTTGGAGGCTTTTCATGAACAGGACTATCCCAAAGACAGGAAGAAACATTAAGGAAGAGCTCTTTTCTGTGAGAAAATAGCCATATTAGTGAAACCAATATTTGTACTGTCCATAGCATTTGATTTATAGATCTCTTTTGATCTCCTCTTCATAATCTGTAAGTGGCTTCATGGGGAACAGTGTGATGATTGCGTGTAAAGAGCAGAAATTTATTTTTTAAATCAAGGATGGACCTAAAACAATGGACATCGACAGGTGTACTGGTAAAATATATAATCACAGCAATGCAGTCATTATGTTATTTTGTGTATCATTATTTGGGCATTGAAGTAGTTTGCTGTGGATGCTTCTATTTGTTTTCCCATCTAAAGAAAAGTACAGAAAATCTGTAAAAAAATAAATTGTAGGAAATATGAATGATAACATAGAAAACACACCAACTTGAAAAAAAAAGTTACATAAAAAAGAAAATGATAGATCTCTTATCTGTTTTGCACTTTTTCCCCATTAATTGCTATTATGTGGAAGCACCTAGTTGACTTACCAAGGCAATGTAAGGACTGACCTATTTAGCATAATGGATGGATAGGTATCAGGAAACACCAATATTGTTGGCTAAATGGAGAAGTTGAAACATATCCCACAAGTGGTACTGGAAAATTACCTCCGTAGTGATGCTAAAATTTACTAAAAACAAAACAAAGTCTGTTTTTTCTATCTGGCTTTAGAAAGAAATGTTTAAATTTGATTATTTTTTTTAATTAAAAATAGCGTGAACTAAATCTTCAAGCCTCATCACCAAAATACCTATAGCGTGGAAAATATCTTGCCTAGCTAGATGCATGAATTGGTATACCTTAGTCTTGTTTTATACTCTTTAATTATTGGTGTGTGTGTGTGTGTGTGTGTGTGTATATATATATATATATAAATTATAAATTATAAATTATTATTATTCTGCAACATTGCTTTACTGACAAAATTGTGCATCTGTTCTGTGATTTCTGTCACTCTGTTAATGAAAGAAAAATATTTTTATTACAGTTCCTTATGTTCAATGTGTAACGTTTCCAAATTTACATATTTTATATTTACATATATGTAGATTACATATGTAATGTATATATTTTATATGTAAATTAATAAATATAAACATTTTTGTATGGAGTTTTTTGAAAAGACAAATATTTTTTACAGTGGATGCTAATTGAGTCCCAGATTTTCATTTTTGTTTGTATCAGAGATTCCATTATGGTGGATTATTTCACATCACTTGAAAACAGATTCATAACACTTTTATTTGCTACTTGGGCCTGTTTGCCAAATATCTCTTAAAGATGCACTCAAAAAATAAAGGTGGCAAGATTGATTAACATCCACCCAACATAGGCATTTAGATGAGGCATTAACATTTTGTATTTTAGCTAAGATTTGATTTAAATTCAAGATCTGAAGATCATAAAGTCAATTCAGATTTGAGATTCAAGGTTCAAAAGTAAAAGAGTTCAGTTCAAATTGGATTGAGATTTGATAAAAGTGAGAATCACCATCTACAAAGCAAAGACTTGCATTCTTTCAAAATAAAAATAGCAATTATGAGAAAAAGACAATATGGGATCCTTCAAGCTGTTCAGCAAAAAGTCAATAGGGAATGTGTGGTAAAGTATCTCAATATAACTGAAAAAAAATCACAACTTCCATAAGTGTTACAAAATAAAGTGTTACAAAATAAAACTCTCACTAAGGAATGAAGAATGAACCTTCCTGAACATAGGCACTTCTGCCCTTTCAGGTTTGTTGTATCTTATTGGCAGAATTAGTTTCTTCTTGATAATGTAATACGTGTTGCTATTTGTATGACACATTTTGTTAACACCACTGTATATAGTACATTGTAATTATTAAAAAAATAGTTTCTATTATATAAGTAATAGCAAGGAGCCTGTCTTACCTCCCTTCACAAAATTCACTCAATATAAGGCTAGTTAAAGAGAATTAGTATATATACCTCATACATATACATGTACACGTACACGTACACGTACACGTACACGTACACGTGCACGTGCACGTACACGTACACATACACATACACATACATATACATATACAGTACATGCATTGCATTTCCAGAAAGGCTAAGAGAAAGCAAAGGGGATATAAAAACTAAAATTTAGAGTAAGGAAATGTAAGAGTATGAAGATAGGAACAGGATTATGCAAGAAAGACCAAACCAGATTAAATCAAAAGACCTCTTTTTGTCTACTTTCAAATGTACCTGCCTGAACAGATTCCAACCGTAAAGGGAGGCACAAATGGGCAGACATGATGAAATTCACTGATCAGCTACTCATATCACTTTCATGTTATACCATTCAACATATGTCTAAGTTTTCTCCATATATGGAAGAAATGCTACAAAGGGACTCTGAAATGCCGTAAGTTCCAGAATGTCCATGAATCTCCAAAGCACCTTTGAATTCTTCGGAAGTGATTTTTTGATTTAAAAGTACATGATTCTATGTGAAATCTTGAATTGCCTAAATAATCATGTTGAATGTTCAATGTGGAGGGAAGATGTTTTTCAAACTTCTTTCAAATAAAATCACCTCTTCAAATTTTGCAAAGCTTATTAAACATTTAAAGACCTTTGCCCAGCTGGGTAAATATAATAGCTTGGCTTTTTCTCAGATGATTTAAAATATATATTGGATTCTTTATATCATAATCATGAAAAAAATATTTAATATTATTTGATAGGAAAACAAACTAAAATTCTCACCCATAATCTAAATAAATTATCTGTAGCTCAGGAAATTAGGGTCACAATTTTTCTTTGACTGTTTTATGTGTATGGATATTTATTTCTACAATAAAACTGATATTTTTTTCCCTGACTTAGTTAAAATGATTGCCAAAAACTGGATGCAAGTCTTCTGCAGAAACTAGTACTATAAATTGTACTGCACCTCAAGGAAACCTCCCTCCCTCCCTCCCTCCCTCCCTTCCTCCCTCCCTTTCTCCCCTACTCTTTTTTTATAAATTGCCTTATGTACTTGATACCATAAAGCTGCTTTCTGGAATGATCATATGACTCAGCTACCTCCTATATCTAAAAAAATATGTTTCAAAGAAACTAGTGCATAGTCCACCTTGGATCCATTAAAAGTATAAAATTCAGATCCGTTATGTGTGTTATGAATTTATTATATATATATATAAAATGTCTTTTTTCTATTCCTAATATTAATATTCCAAACTACATAAAACTACAAAACAAATTGATAATTATTAAATATATTACAGACTAAAATCATTTGCCTTTTAGTTTACTACAATTAAACTTTGGATAGTTTCACCATAGCCAGGATTTATACAAAGACTGTGGCAAATGGCACATCTGCTCTAGATTTCTCTTCTAAAGACTGACTTGGTCCCTGGATGAGATTCAGAATTCACAAATAAAATGGCCAGTACTCTCGTATAGTCTAAAATGAAAAGAAAAAAACACACACATGACTGTAAATATCTTGCCTTTCATCTGAACAGTATGACATTTGAAAAGCTAAATTGCTATGAAATGTTGGATGAAGTGCATCAAATTTCCCAGAAGTTGAGGCAGACGTTTTTGATCTCTGCTACTTTAATTTTTTAAGTGCCCAACACATTTTGTATATCTTTTTTTTTGTTTTTGGACAGAATGTGATGAAGTTGGCACTGAAGATAACCACTGTAGTGAGGAAAATTTCAGGAAACTAGACTGAAGTCAAAATGACTGAGCATCGAGATGACTGTATTCTGAGCATTGTGCCCAGAATACAGTTCCACAAGCTTTTATTTCATGTTACACCTTACCAATTTAACTTGTAAGTGCTTCTTTGCAGTGAAAACACTTTCTCAATGACAGGACTGAAAAGGTAGAAACTTTTATTTCCTAATAAATTGTCACTTTATATTAAAGGCACTATAGAATAAGCCACATTACTGTCTAATTCTCTAGAAAATTAAGACATCATGGTTATCCATTTTAGTCAAGCCCAAAAGCTGTTCTGACCTATGATTCAGTATTGAAATGATGTAGAACAATTTCTTCTAAGGCTGTTTGAGATAAACATTTCAACTGCACTTTGCTGGGAATGAATGAAACATTCACTTACCTTAATAGTACAAACACCCAGCTTTAATTTTATAAAATGGAAGAGTCCAGTTTTGTTTTGAGTAGCAGAACCTAATGTGCTTGGGAGATATAATCTTTTGCTTTAAAAAATAATTTTAAACATTGTGAAAATATTTACATGTCTGTATCACAATTCCTTTTGATAATTTTATTGGAGTTAGAAGTACCTTAACCAGAACTAATTATTCCATTACAAAAACAGAGCTTCTACAAAAATGGAAAATGACTCAGCTTTTGCATTTGCTGCTCAAATGAACTACTAGACCCAAATATGTAAGCATTTGAATTCTATTTCAGACACAGACAAGTAAGCTCCAGCCCCACTTTCACAAATTCTGAATTTCTATCCCAAGGTTAGATCTAATTTACAAACCCAAAATGATATAGTCAACACCACTGTGCCTGAAAATACATGCTAGATTTTATAAGGAAAAGATGAGAAGAGATTTCCTCAAATGTATGTGTCATGTTGTACTTGACTAGGACAATGTCAGTCATTGACTTCCTGCATTTGCAGAGCCCAAATGAATCATAAATCTATCAGATTGATTCCCGTACATCTCATTCCTTCCTATATTTTTCTTTGGCAGGTAGACACAATATTGCTAATGCTAAATGCTAATATTGGAGTAGAAGCAATAACAACAATGCTAAAGAAGGGTAAGAACGCACCTGGAATAGTGCAACCAATTTTGGTCACCATATTACAAAAAAGATGTTGAGACTTTGGAAAAAGTTCTGAGAAGAGCAATTAAAATGATCAAAGTCCTGGAGACTAAAATATATGAAGAATGGCTGCAGGACTTGGGTTTGGCTAGTCTAAAGAAAAGAAGAAACAGGGGTGACATGATAGCCTTGTTCCAGTATTTGAGGGGCTGCCACAAAGAAGAGGGTATCAAACTATTCTCCAAAGCACCAGGGGACAGCACAAGAAACAATGGTTGGAAACTGACCAAAGAGAGGAGCGACCTGGAATTAAGGAGAAACTTCCTAACAGTGAGGACAATTAACCAGTGGAACAGCTTGCCTTCAGAAATCATGGGCGCTCCATCACTGGACGTTTTTAAGAAGAGACTATACAGTCACTTTCTGAAATAGTATAGGTTCTCCTGCTTGAGCAGGGGGCTGGACTAGAAGACCTCCAGCTCTATTCTATTTTATATTTCCTTGAGTCTGATGTTTTTTCCCACCAACCTATAGGATAAAATTCATAAAAAGATGTGAAATTTATTTTTAGATATGCTGGCATTTTTTCAGCAGATTGATATTTCAGAATTGTCTTCTTCCAAGTTCCCCATAGGTACTATTTGTTCTCCCGTGTTAAAAAATTGCTATATAGAACATTCTACCAGACTTTTGCTATCTACTATGAAAAAAAAATGGAAATAATCACTATTCTACACATTGAAATCTTTTAGAAAACAAACCTGCTAGTGTTACTGTCACACAAGTATGATTAATATCAATTCCTGGAAAAAGATTCTGCAAAGACAAAAAAAAGGATTATAGGAATGTCCTATTTTTAAGAAGCTACTTGTATGCTTCATAGTGAGATTAATTGCTTTTCCTAAAAACTTCTTGTACTAGCGAACAAATACTTAGATTGTGCATACACATAAACAAAATAGCTCCCTCGAGCATTGGATGATACATGCAGATACTACAGCCAGGTACATCTGTGCAATTTTTAAAGATCAAGATAATATGAAAATAATGACAATTATGTGAAATATGACTTTATCCTCTTGTAAGGACATACCATCCAAACAAGTACGTGATGTTCAAATAACATGGTTTAATTTTATTGCCCTTTATATCTTTTCTATGAAGATTTCTTGCTCCTGCTAATTGCTTTAATTCATAATCATGATACCAATCTTGTAGGGACATGCACAGTTGCGTGTGAGCATCTTAGCATATAACTGATAGAATTGAAACTGGGTATCAGCTCTGCTCTATTTCTATTCCTGCTAAAGAACAAGTTGCTATTCATCAGATCAAATTGCTTCAGAAATCAGCATTCTTTGTGAAATAAATTGGACTTTTGGTTATAATTTCAATTCTTTGACCTGGTTAGAGTTGAGAATTCAGAACTTAGATTCATTCTAAATTAGGTATCTGGACTTGAATCAATGTCTAATTATAATAAGTTACAAGGTATTAACTGGCTAGTTGCAAATGAGACATTGAATGACTACTGTCAGTGTAGCAAAATCTGTCCTTCTCTACCTGTGCTACTATGCTAATATGTGATAAGATCTGGGGAGAGTATTTCATCAGGTAATCAGTATCTGTGATCTAAGGGAGGAAAGTGAATATTTTTTCCCACTATTCCCACGTAGTCTGTGTTCACATAGTTCCCCACAGGTTTTCTTACATAAAGGACAATTATTCATGCAAATGTCATCACTTCTGTCAACAAAGCCAAACAAAATCAGTGAATAGCTCTTTCCATTAATCACCTGTCCCCATGTTACAAAAGATCTAGTATCCTTGCAGTTGTTTTCCTATAGTGCAACAGACCTCTTCCCTTCACAGCATTGTATCATTTCAGGAAGTTTTGCATAGAAAGAGGAGGAGGCCAGAGAATCGTAGAACCATGGGATTGAAAGGGACTTTGGAGTCATACAATCCAACACCCTGCACTAAGGCAGAGTCCACATAACATTTCAGACAAACGGTTGACTAATCTTCTTGAAAACCTCCAGCGATGGAGCTCCCACAGCTCCAGAAAGCAACCTGTTTCACTGCATAATAGTTTCCACTATTAGGAAATTCTTTCTTATTTGCAGATTGGATCTCCCTCGGATGAGCTTTCACCCATTGCTTTTTGTTCTTTCTTCAGGTGCTATGGAGACTAAGCTTTCCTCTATGTTAGCTCTTCAAATATTGAAAGACTGCCATCACGACTCCCTTCAGGCTTCTCTTTGTTAAATTAAACATACCTAGTTTCTAGCTGGTCTTCATAGGATTTAGCCTCCAATCCCTTTATCATCTTTGTTATGATTCTCTGCAGTTTTTCTAAGGCCTCAACAGCTTTTTTGAGTTATGGAGGACACAGTAGTCCAAATATGACCTCACTGAGGTGGTTTAGAGCAGTACTATCACTTCCCTTGTTCATGATGCCATCCCTCTGTTGATGCAACCCAAGACCACATAGACTTTCTTGGCAGCTGCATCACAGTGCTGACTCATATTTCAATGGTGGTCCACTGGACATCTATATTCCTCTCACAAGCACTAATATTGAACAGGGTATTGCCTACCCTTTACCTGTGGATCTGATTTTTGCTGTCTAAGTGCAGAACCTTACTGTTCTTGCCACTGAACTGCATCTTTAAGTTATTTTTGTATTGCCCTGATGGGAGAACAAAAAGTTTTGGATTTCTAAATTTCACCATGGCTTTGATGAAATTAGATGAGAAATGGTTCCTTCCAAATTAGTTTCGTTTATGAAGTGATGCATATTCAAAACTGAAAAAAAAAACCAAAAACCAAAAAAAAAAACCTCAATAGCCAGGTTTTAACCTAACCAAAACAGTTTTTCTTCTCCTTAAAGCAAGGTAACCCTACTCCAGGATTTTTTATTACTCATTCCTCCTCTGCATTTCTTCTCTTTCCAATCAAATAAAAATGCAGATTTTTATGGGAATAACTAAACTGTTTTTTCTTTTACTTCAGGGAATAAGGAAACCCTGACATACTAGACATAAGTTTAACATTGCTACTAGTATTCTCCATACAGGAGAAACTATGCAATTACAAGAGTATGTATGGGAAGGAAAATGGGGACAAAAACCATGGAGGAAATTGAACCATCAGCCATCCCATTACTGACATTAGGCCAGTATCTCTTAGGAGATAGGTGATGATACTAATACAACAGTCCAGAAATCCAGAAAACAACAACAACAATTTATTATTAAGCTTGTATGTTGCCCAGCAATTTGTGGTGCTTCACAGCAAAAAAAATACAATAATATCTGTAAAACATAAAAAAGGGTAAAAAATGGCAAGGACGATGAAATGAGACATCCCATTGTCTTTCACCAAAGGCTTGGTGAAGGAAAGTGGTCTTCTGTTGCTCTTCTAAACAACAGAAAAATGGGGGGGGACACTGGAATCATAGGGGAAATCTCATTGCAGAGAGGAGGCATTGGTCAGAGAACGCATTTGTCAAGCCCTACGGGGCTTGCCATTCACTGGGGGGGGAAAACCGCAATGCCCGCAGCAGCAGAACGCAGCCGCAGCCGTCCGGCTCTCTTCCGGCATCGTTCCAGCCAGCAGGTACGGCCCACCACCCCCCTCGCTTCTCTGCACCGCCGCCTACCTCGCTCGAGCCGCAGAGACCTCAGGCAGCGTTGCCCAGCGTGAGGGCGAGGCGGGGAGCATGCAGAGGCCCACCATTTGCCGCGAACCCGCCGGGAGCCCAGAAGCCAGCGGACGGAAGCCGCAGAGGGCCAGGGAGGACTGTGGACGTCGGGGGAGGGGCCAGCAAAGACCGCTGCCTGCACAACCGGCAAGGCCGGGAGGACACAGAACGAGGCTGCAACAGCGAAGAGACTAACCAGGACAATGGCAGGTTGCAGCAGCCAAGCGGCCGGCGGGACAACACGCCCTACAGGAGGGGTGGGGCTGGACTCCAGAGGCTTCTAACACAGCTAACTTTGTGGGCCACTGGATAATTGCTGTGCGTGTTCCACCGATCCCAATTGGACTACCTGGGGTACCGCATTTCAGGGGATGGCGTGGAAATGGACCCACAGAAGGTTCAGGCAGTGTTGGAGTGGCAAGCTCCCAGTACACGGCGTCAGTTACAAAGCTTCCTGGGATTTGCCACTTTTTACCGGCAGTTTATTCCGTCCTTCGCTGCCGTTGCCCATCCCCTAACGGACCTGTTACGTACCAAACATCTGACTGGCAAGCCAAAGCCCGGTCAGCCATTGCCCTGGACCCTGGTGTGCCAAAGGGCTTTCGAGGACCTTAAGGCCCTCTTCGCCAAAGAGCTGGTGTTACTCCATCCACAGCCTGATGCCCCTTTCGTGGTCCAGGCTGACGCCAGTGACGTAGCCGTCGGAGTGGTACTCCTCCAACGGAACAGTCATGGAGCCCTACAACCTGTGCCTATACGTCACGCAAGTTCACGACGACTGAAAGGGCATGGGCGATCTGGGAGAAGGAGGCGTTCGCCATTTGGTGGGCACTGGCAACGTGGAGGCACCTGTTGGAGGGGGCGGCCTTGCCGTTTGAGGTATGGACTGACCATAAAAGCCTCGAGGCGTTGCAAGCACCACGACGCCTGTCCCCCAAGCACGTAAGGTGGGCCCAGTACTTTGCCCGGTTCCGGTTCACCCTGAAGTATGTGCCTGGGGGAAAGAATTTCCTGGCGGACGCTCTGTCACGTATGCCGCAGTACCATAGCAAAAGGGAGGAGGTGGTACAGGCCATCATACCACCCTATAGCCAAGGGGTTGCGCGGCTCAACCCCAGTCTAGTGGGGGCTTGCACGTTACCAGGCTTGCAGGAAGCCACTCGGGCTGACATCTGGCTCCGGGACCACCCGAGCCTTTTGACACAGAGGGAGGGGGTAGCATGGAAGGGCGACAGGATGTACGTTCCTGAGGTGCTACGGAACGCTGGCCTCAAACGATGCCATGACGCCAAGCAGGCAGGACACTTCGGGTTCCTAAAAACCTTACATCTTGTTCGACAACAATTCTGGTGGCCCAGGATGAAGCCGGAGGTGGAAGCATACGTGAAAACATGTCACGTGTGTGCCACTGCAAAACCCCGTGTGGGAAAACCACTGGGTCTATTGCAGAAGGTTGCCGACCCGCACCGTCCATGGGAAGAGATCACCATGGACTTTGTCGTCGATCTACCAAACAGCCAGGGTCACACTGTGATCTGGACGGTCATCGACCTCTTTTCGAAGCAGGCCCATTTCGTCCCCTGCAAGGGCCTGCCTTCGGCGCAGCGGCTGGCGCGTCTCTTCCTTCAGCATGTATACCGTCTGCACGGAGCACCTCAGCGCATCATATCAGACCGGGGAGTGCAGTTCACCGCACGGTTCTGGCGTGACTCTCTCCGGCTCCCTGGGACGTCCCAAGGCCTCAGTTCGGCATACCATCCCAGCACCAACGGGGCGGCAGAATGAGCAAACGCTATGATAGAGCGTTATCTACGCAGCTACGTCACCTACCAGCAGGACGATTGGGTGGACCTCCTGCTGTTCGCTGAAGTGGCGTACAATAATACCGTGCATGGCAGCACAGGGTTTGCCCCCTTTCGGGTAGTGCACGGGATTGGACTTCGTTCCCATCCCCGAGTGGCCCCAGGGGACAGTCACTTCCCACTCCCCGCCTACCTGGATCACACGGGTAACGGAATTGTGGGGAAAGGTAAAAGATGCCCTAAGGCAGGCTGAGGCTGCGGTTAAAACGCAGGCCGACAAAAAGAGGGGGGAACACAGGCCCTTTCAGGTGGGGGACTGGGTGTACCTGTCGACAAAGTACCTCCGGTTGAGGGTACCCTGCAAGAAGTTGGGCCCCAAATACATAGGCCCGTTCCAGATAACACGAGTACTTACCCGGTGACTGTACGGCTGAGACTGCCCCCCTTGTTGGGGAAGGTACATCCCGTATTCCACGCAAGCCTACTGAAGCTAGCTGCTAAGGCCCCGTTGCAGTCCGCACCGGGAACGGTCAACGGGTCCCAGTACGAGGTTCAAGAGGTACTCGACTCCCGGACTCACCGCGGAAGAGTGCAGTACCTCATCTGGTGGAAGGGGTATCCCCTCTCCGACGCTTCGTGGGTTGGGGAAGGGGACATCCATGCCCCCCGTCTGGTACGGGCATTCCACCACAAACACCCGAGGAGGCCAGGGGCCGTCACAGGTGTGGGCATAATCTCACCCAGGTCCCTTTCTCTTCCAGGAGGAGCCATGGTAGAGGGGGCCGCATGTCAAGCCCCACGGGGCTTGCCATTCACTGGGGGGGGGAAACCGCAACGCCTGCAGCAGCAGAACGCCGCCGCAGCCGCCCGGCTCTCTTCCGGCATCGTTCCAGCCAGCAGGTACGGCCCACCCACCCCTCGCTTCTCCACGCCGCCGCCTACCTTGCTCGAGCCGCAGAGACCTCAGGCAGCGTTGCCCAGCGCGAGGGCGAGGCGGGGAGCATGCAGAGGCCCGCCATTTGCCGTGAACCCGCCGGGAGCCCAGAAGCCAGCGGACGGAAGCCGCGGAGGGCCAGGGAGGACCGTGGACATCGGGGGAGGGGCCAGCAAAGACCGCTGCCTGCACAACCGGCAAGGCCGGGAGGACACAGAACGAGGCTGCAACAGCGAAGAGACTAACCAGGACAATGGCAGGTTGCAGCAGCCAAGCGGCCGGCAGGATAACACGCCCTACAGGACTATTCCCAGGGAGGGGTGGGGCCGGACTCCGGAGGCGTTTATAGGTTTCAGGCGGATGTTGGCTTGCTGCTGGGGGTGGGGTGAAGGGGTGTGGCACCTCGATATACAGCACTGGGAGCAAGCCACTCCCAGTGCTGACTTTGTTTTGGCTGGGGAATAAACCACCCTGCTTTCACCACGTTCCTGCATTCCTGTCGTCTTTCTCTCCTCGGGACGCTGACGGACGGAGAGTGATAGCATTCTTCCAGGGTCTTGAGAGATCACATTATTTAATCGGAGGAACTCGAAGCATACCAACTTTGCAGGAGTGAATCAAAAAGTGTATTATAAAACTTACTGTGTCACCCCCGTTCCACATAATCATTAATATAATAAAAATATCCTTGTATTGTTCATGGCTAGGCTCAGAAAATTTAAATACATTCCTCTCATTTGTTTAGCACAAATTGATTTAACAAATTTAGTTTCCAATTATTAAGTGAGTAACTGACAAATTGTATTAACAGCTAATATTTCCATCTACTTGGTTTCTTCCTTGAAAGTTATAGCATATCTATCTATCTATCTATCTATCTATCTATCTATCTATCTATCTATCTATCTATCTATCTATCTATCTATCTATCTATCTATCTATCTATCTATCTATCTATCATCTATCTATCTATCTATCTATCTATCTATCTATCTATCTATCATCATTATTCTATCTATCTATCTATCTATCTATCTATCTATCTATCTATCTATCTATCTATCTATCTATCTATCTATCTATCTATCTATCTAGCTATCTATCTATCTATCTATCTATCTATCTAGCTAGCTATCTAGCTATCTAGCTAGCTAGCTAGCTAGCTAGCTAGCTAGCTAGCTATCATCTATTCCACAAAACAAATAACAGTGAAGTCAGTTAATGTGACAGTCACAGCATTTTCAAAAACATTTTAACTTCAACAGTTAAACAAAGTTATTATGAATTCTAGATTGGAATCATTCATGCATCTAAAACTCCTAATGGGTGTTTTTTATTGTTACATAATTTTTTTTAGACAGTAAATAAGTATAACAATTATTTTTAAGTGCTAAAAAAGAACATTCAGAAAACTGCATGATTTTTTTGGGACATAGAATTCCATATTAAGTTAAAATTCTCTAACTGGTGTTTTACATGTTGGGAATGGTGATTCTGAGAATGATGTGTTGTGAGTGTGTTTGTACATGTAGTATGTAAGCATTTTTTGTAGCTTACAAAACTGAATGCCCATACTATTCTCAGTCAGGATGACTAAATGGACTCCTCAGTTGACTTGGGAAATGGATTGCATAAGCTAAAGGTTTACTTCCAAATCATACATTCTGTGATTTTATTTTTTATTTTTATTTCTTGATATAGTGGATTTGGATTTATTAGATTTAAATGCTTATTTATTTAGGAGAAACATCAGTATGTAGACAGGAAATATTAGTGATGGACCAGTCACTGGATAAACAGGGGCACCTGAACAGAATAACACCAGGGAGAGGAAGCATTTTCTTTGACTGCTTCGGATGTCTCTGGCTTCACGTACTTTTAAATTTTGCCTTCAGTCCCAAGGCAACCATTTTGCTTGGCTCAGAATGAATACACAAGTTGCAGTTGCTAAACAATCTTGGAATATATTGTCAAATGGCTTTCTAAATAGTACCTAAAAAGTAAATTGAAAAAAATGGAATAAAAACCTATCATTTATCCCTGCAGCTTCAATTCCTATGTTATACAAAAACACTATAAAAATGAAATAAAGGTATTTGAAGATTTGAGCCAGAAAAAAAACCCTAATTGTTTTCTTTCTTTTGAAAGCAACTATTATGAGCTGCAGAAATTCGTATTTTCAATCTGGAATTATGAATTTATACAGCAGTTCTAATTGTGAGTCAACATTGATTTCAATGGGATTTGTAAATGCAGGTAAACTTGCGTAGGAATAGGATGTAGACTGAATATAATATGGTCCTAATACTCCTTATTTTCAGTTGTTTTATTTTAAATTTCAGTTGAATTAATTATAGGATGATGTACCTTGCCTGAGGAGAGATAACATGGAAGAGTTTTCATTACATTCATTTCTATCATAAAAAAACTGCCTTGACTTTTGAATGACAGCTTTTATTTATAAAAGAAATAGAAAGAATTGCAGAATGACTGACGTTTAATAGCTTTTATCTGAAAAAAAAGATGAATGGATGAAAAAATATTAGAAATAAATCGCACTTTTACAATATTTTTTTTTATTTAACAAAGTAATATAAGAAATTTATATAGGTTACCTTTTCTCCTCCATCATTTTAAAGCTTATAAATAATAATACAAGTTTTGGCATGTGCCAAAATTTCACAGGACATTACAGATAAACTTTTGTCAAGAATCTGAGGGTTATGATATAGTGCTAGTCCATGACAAATTCCAATAGAGATCTGTTCCCCATATTGAGTAAAGTACAAACACTTCTAGATTTCAACATGGCTAAATGATGACCAGGCTAGAAACTGGGAGACCATGAATTCTAGTCCTGTTTTATACACAAAGCCACCTGAGTGAGCTTGACCAGTCATTCTCTCTCAACCCTAGCGAGGAGACAATGGCAAACCAATTCCAAAATCTTGCCAAGTAAACTGCAGGGATGAGTCCAGGCCACAATCAGGAGTCAATACTGACTCAAAGGCACTGAACGGGAGAGAGAGAGAGATAAACAGCTTTTTAAATTTAATATTATCAGCCAGCCTTTGAATCACTTGCTTCCTTTTGATTTGATTTGATTTGATTTGATTATTTTTATTTTTTTATTTTTCTGGAAAGGAAAGTAATGTGTACTTTCCTTGTTACTTTAGGCTTATGCCAGAATATCTCTACAGAAAATATTCCATATATTTGTCAACTGCAATTTTATCATGTTCTCATTATTTATATCTGCCTTATTGCTTACCAGTTTTGTTACCACTGAAAGACTTATATTTATATTTATATTTATTTATCAGGCTGTGTCATGTTAGGCAAGATCATTAATACATTCCAAATTCTGAGGTTTATTTAAAACAACAACAAAATATATGGACTATAAGGATCCTGATCATTACTATACAGTATTGTGATTTAAGGCAAAGAAACTGTTGGAGTTTATTCTGTCTAATTAAGATGCTGCATGATAACGCTATTATACAATTTAGCTATGGCAGGAATTTCTAGGTATTCCCATCCAGAAAGTAGGAAAATCCTGCTTCCCCTCCTTTTAATATATGAATATCGACTCAATTATCTCAGCTTTAATTTAATGTGAAACTCCAACCCCCACCCCACCCCGACCTCCTGATTTAATAATAGACACATGGTCATGCTCCTACTTGCAAAGCCATCCTGCCTCTCAGGTCAGCTTCAGAAAAGGTCTACAGGCCCTGGTAAATTATTATAGAGAGGAATTGCTTACAGCTAACTGCTCCAAAACTAAAATTATGGTCTTTTCAAAAGGACTGAGATGTCATAAACTCAGATAACAAAACGGTAGACCAAATTTCATATTTTAAATATCTCAGCATAGCATTGTAATAATTGGGCATCTGGCAGGGACAAATTAAATCTAGCTCCTTAAAGGCCAATAAAAGTGCTAAGTCTATACTCAGCTTCTTTTACACCAGAGGAGCTAAGAATGTACCCACTGCCATAAGACATTTCAAAGCTAAATCTATTTCCCAAATGTTACATGGCTCGGAAATATATTCATCTAACAACCTAAACAACCCATATACAATTATTATCCCCAAATTCTTAAAGAGAGCTACAGTATTTGGAATACCCTGCTGATTTTCTCAGAATCTGGGTTGATTTCTTGGGATTTTAGGCCTGGTGTGCTGGCTGTATTTTTGGCAGAAGCTTCATTTTTCAGCAATTCCCTAGTTGGCATGATTCTTGTTGATAATTTTCCCTCTTCTTGGAAAGCTATGACCCAAGGTGACCTATGTCAGTGTGCTTGCCCTAGCCCTGGGACTTCCAAAAGTGAGACCTGTAATACAGCTTACCAGGCTTGTAGGTATTTGACATAGTTATTCAGGTAGAATAGGACAATATTAGGCCACTGTAACTGACAGTATTTAAAAGATCAAACCTTTCCAGCCAGCTTTTTATTTAGCATCACTTTCTTTCACACTGCAGAGCTTTCTAGGTCACCTTAATGTCTTGCCCTCTGCATTATTAAAGGTAAAGGTTTTCCCTTTTCAATCATATCTGACTCCAGGGGGAGGTGCTCATCTCCATTTCTTAGCTGACAGAGCCAGCATTGTCCTTTTGTGGTCATATGGCCAGCATGAAATGCTGTTACCTTTCCCCTGAAGGGATACCTATTTATCCACTCACATTTGCATGCTTTTGAACTGCTAGGTGGGCAAGAGCTGGGGCAAGCAACAATAGCTCACACCATCATGCAGTGTTCAAACCCAGGCTGTCAGTTTTCCAGCTGACAAACTCAGTTTCTTTAATCGCTGAGTGATCATGCCCCTCTGCATTATTAGAGATTCAACAATCAAAAACTGGATTTTTTTGCAGACTGGACTTGTCTCTTTGCTGTGGAGGAACTCTAGACATGTGCTTCTATGCAAAGCTTAGGTTCTTATTCTGATTCAAAGGTCATTTGACTGGATCATCCCAGTAAATAAACAAACCAATCCAATGGCTTCAAGCATACTTGAAACAATTTATATTAAATAGATTCAATTTGCCCAGATGTTTCCAAATCAAAATTCATGAATTTCAATACATATATTCTATTTAATTTAATTGAAATTATAATCATATCAGTTTAGCTTATCTAGATGATTTGGATCCCATCAACTAGATATTTGTATCTACTTATCTCATCAAATCAATGGCTCAGATAATTTGAACCATTTTCATGCCCCTTTTAATTATTCATTTAAAAATGAAAATATTCAATTCACTTCAAATTGTGGCTAATTAAAATAACTGTTTTTCCCTATTGTAGATATGTTTGGAAGCCACGCATGTTTCATGTATGTTATGCTTGAGTTCTTTGCTCTGTTATTAAACAGTTGTTAAACCTTTTAAATACATATATCCCTATCAAGCATTGTTTTAGAAAGGACATACATATTGATAAAGAATGGATCCAGATGAATGAACAGTTACTCTACTTTAGTGGAAACTGACTTCTCTGAGAAAAAGCAAGCAGGACAATCTGACATTCAGAAAATTAGCTTCCTCTTGTCTGTTGCTCATGAATTAATGTATGTCTATGTCAGTATTCCTTCTCAAAATATCCAATTAATGTATTTGGTTAAACAAAACATAATATATTCTTCAGCCTATATATAAGGCTCTGCAGTATTAGGAAATTTGCCAGACTAGTGTACAGCCAATTTATTTAACTGGATTTTTAAAGAAATGTTTTGAATCTATTTTACCAAAATACAAAATGAGCTGGAAGAGCACATTTAGGCATTGTGTCTAATCCTCTGTCTTAATGCAAAGAATAAATTTAAAGTATTCCCACTATCTGATTGTCCAGTGTATGCTTGAACATGTCCAGCAAAGGAGAAACCATTTGTCACTCTGAATGAATAGTTCAATTCTTACGCTATTCTGATTGTTAGGAAGAGTTCCCTTCCCATCCTTACATCAGATAGAAATGATGAAGAACAGATCTTGATCTTTTTATTTGTAAGAGTATTTTAGGTGTTATCATATCACAATCAGATTAAACATTTCCAATTCTTTCAATTGGTTCTCATAAATCTTAGTTTCTATTCTCCTCATCATTCTAGTTGTCCTTCTTTGAACCTGTTCCAGTATGTCTGTTCTTAAATGATACAGCTTACAGTTACATTTTAGCCTAGCATGTTGTGAAATCTCAGTTCAGTTTATAGTTTAGCATGTCATACAAGCCTAAAAATGGGACAATTGAGTAAAACATGTGCCAGACAATCATGAATAAGTCTACTGTGTTGACAATATTTGATATCCAGAGATTTGCTGAAATGTTGCATTTTGGATGTTGCAATCTTTTCAAATATATTGCAATAGTTCTGTAATAAAAATTTAGAAAACATTTGAAAAGCCAGATTTCAAACATATAATTTATTTCTACATGTTTAATATCTAGCAAGTTTAATAAGAGACTTATGAGGCTGTATTGATTTTGGCTTTAATCATTTCAAGTCCACTTTTTTCAATTCTGAATACATTTATTGCTTAATAATAAGCTGAAGTATAAGCCCTGGATACGAAGACCAGAAAAATAATGACATTGAATCAGGTCCTTCATCCATGCCTTTTCTTTATTTACCAAGGTATATAGGTGGGCATGGAATGTTGCAAGTACACTTCAGGATAACTTACATTTGAACCTGGTTTGCCTACATCTATAAATCCAATATTGAAACCAGTAATATGCATCACTGATATAATTGCAAGTGTCTCTAAATACCTGTAGGGCTTAGATCCATATGTTGAGAGATGGGAAACAAGGGAGTCATTTTTTGCCATATAAGATACCATAATGCATATGACTGTAAAGTTAGAGGCCAATTCTGCATCATGGTTTGCTTCTAACGTTCAGTTTGAAAATGTCAATGTGACTATTAAACTATCCATAAGTATACATCTCAAAAATTAAATGCATCTTATGAGGAGAACTTAAGAAGTTTATCACCGCAAAACTATAGAGTTTTTATTTAAGCAAAATACATAGTATTTCCCTTAAAAAGTCTAAGACATTTAGTTTTATAAGATTAACTAAGAGGAAAAATGGAAAATAAATGGAATAGGAAAATGTTTGAAATAGCTTGAAAATACTTTAAGACTGTAAAGAAATTATCAGTAGATCAATTAGCAAAGGGAAGTAATTAACATATCAAAATCAGTCAATAAGCATCATGCAGTTATTCGGTCATTTGTTTCACTTTTCTCTGCACTCATTTAACTTTGCCTGAAGAAATCCCACCCACTGAAATTTTATATTTTATATATACTACATTCTAAGTATTAATAATAATAATAATAATAATTTAATTTGTACCCCGCCCTTCTCCTCATAGGACTCAGGGCGGCTAACAGCCTCATAAAAACCACAATACAATAATACAATAATATCTATATTAAAAACCGAATTAAAAGGAAATATTTAAGAAGGCCAATCATTAAAATTATCCTTAAAATTACCCTTAAAAAACCCCGCTAAAAT
>NW_015389378.1:60732-62903 GCF_001527695.2 Protobothrops mucrosquamatus
ACAATGCTGGTTTTTAGCAAAATAATTGTTCCAACTATCCTATAATCCAGATCTGTATTAATATCTTTATTTCGGTTGGGGATTTGGGAGAAATATTAGTCTCTGAGAAAATATTAGTCTCCCTATAATTAGGGTGAGCATTAAGGTTACCATGAGATAATCTGTGGCTGAAATAATATCAAATATTAGATTCCTCCCCTCTTTGTTTCCTTTATTGTACTTATTGGCTCTGCCCCGTATTTTATTTATCGTCAGAAATAGGATGAAGAGGATTAGTTTGTTAGAATTATGCCAGAGGATTAGTTTGTTAGAATTATGCTGAAGGATTTCCCCTCACCTCCTTGCATGGAGGGAAAATCCTTCAGATACTATGTGCAAGATAGGGTCACCCCTACAAAGTATACCAAATCAAGAAATTGACTTCATTGAATTAGGCTAAAGCATAGAGAATCTTACAAGCATGATTATGCTTTATCTTCTCTCCCTCTTATATCCCCACTGAGTCAGTCTGAGCCTCTTCCTTTCTCCTTTCCCATGCATGAAGCCCTTTTTGCTGTAACAGCTTTTGAATACACTTCTCAGGGCCATCTGTGTGACTCTCTACACTTGGCACATGCAAAACCTTTGGTCTCCAAGGACATAAATATTCTGAGAAAATCTGGAACATTTCCTTCATCCTCTGGACCATTGTGATTTCTCTATATTATGGGTAGCCCAGCAATTAAATCTGGATCAGGGAATGGCTATAGTATTCTCTGGATTAAGTCCAGTCCTAGAACAGGAAGTATTTCAAGGTGTTCCCCATTTGGAACACCATAAACTATTTTCAGTTCTAGAAGATTTACTTTTAAAGACTATCAAACCACTCCAGGACGATCAAGTCATTATGGTTCAGGAAAAGAATAGAGCCAGGACAATTCGAACATACCTAATGTTGAGCATTACTAAGTCTGTTTATTTATTGGCTGAAAACATTGAAAAGCAACAATAAATGTGTCCTTACAAAATAAATAAAATATGTATTCTAGAAAGACTAGAGACTAGCTCTCTTTCAGAAATTTTTAAATAAATATGAGCATTTCAGCTCTTACATAAGGCAGTGGTCTCCCCTTACAGAAGATGATATTTAATGTTAATTCAACACTAGATATTTAAAATTCCAATTATACTGAATTCTTAAGAGTAAGACTGCATAGAACCTTCATGATCACTGTGCATTCACTTTTATTCGGACTTTTTTGTATCACAGAATTTGATATTATTGTGTATGTTAAATGGGAAAAAGGTTGAAATGTCATTGAATTTTGAATTATTGAATATTTTAATAAATTAAAAGACATTTTAACTATGTAAAATTCTCAGTGATGTGTGATGAAGACTAATTCAGGATATACTATATCCACTCTCATTTTGTACTCTTATAGTTTTAGCAATCTCTTCATATTGGAAAGTGGACATTGAAGTGGAAAATGAAATTCAATCTGAGTAAATGTCAAATGAACCCACACACCCATCCTAACAAGAGAGACGTGATTATTTTGAGGCCTCTCACTTGCTATCAGACTCATTGACAAAAGTTCACCACCCTCCAATCACTTGATTTGTCACTTTTATTGCATATCAGAATGAAGCCATTTAGAGGAGTAGATTTCTACTTTCTATCAACATTAAATTGCAATACCTTCTTTAAACCACAATGGTTTATTTTCAGCACTTTTTTCCCATGAAATTTCTGTAGCTATCAAGCTTGTGTTCCAATATCTCAGGGGCTGCCACAAAGAAGAGGAAGTCAAGCTATTTTCCAAAGCACCTGAAGGCAGGACAAGACGCAACGGATGGAAACTAACTAAAGAGAGAAGCAACCTAGAACTAAGGAGAAACTTCCTGACAGTTAGAACAATTAACCAGTGGAACAACCTGCCTCCAGAAGCTGTGAATGCTCCAACACTGGAAGTTTTTAAGAAGAGACTGGACAGCCATTTGTCCGAGATGGTATAGGGTTTCCTGCCTGAGCAGGGGGTTGGACTTGATGACCTCCAAGGTCCCTTTCAACTTATTATTATTATTATTATTATTATTATTATTATTATTATTATTATTATTATTATTATTATTATTATTATTATTATTATTATTATTATTATTATTATTATTATTATTATTATTATTAT
>NW_015389378.1:63339-67545 GCF_001527695.2 Protobothrops mucrosquamatus
TTATTATTATTATTATTATTATTATTATTATTATTATTATTATTATTATTATTATTATTATTATTATTATTATTATTATTATTATTATTATTATTATTATTATTATTATTATTATTATCTCAGCTAGATCTCTAGGAAAGAAAGACCCTAGACTCCATTTGGTTGAAGTGATAAGTTCTTTTACTAGGAATTAGTGATTGCAGCAAAAGCAGGCTAGAATGCAAAAGATTTTAGTTTTTTCCCCTTCTCCCCAGCCCACCCCCCTTGCCCAGTTCATCTTCAACCAATAGTGTGCCAAGGAGATGTTTGGGGAACCACTTGGATGTTTGGTGCCTTTTGGTGCAATTTGCATTCCTTTCTGAGGCGTTGTGGCCTTGAAACAGGCTGGTTTCCACACCTCTGGTTACCATCAAACCTGTCATCCCCCCTTACTTTTTATGTCATCTCTACCCTCTACATGCCAATTGCCTATTCCCCTCTACTAACAATTGACGGCAGGTTGCCAGTGAAGTGCCAAGCTAAAGATGGCAGATTTGACAGTAGATAAGTTTAACTTTGGTTGGATTTTTTTAATGATATAAAGAGACCAGAAGTAAAAAATTACCTAGGAAATTTCCAAGAGCTCTCCATCTTTTCCAACTGTGTGTCTCAGTGGGTTGTGGAAGAAGATTGACCTTAAGCCGAGATTTGTTTCATAACAGACGATGACCATACTCTATATCATAATTAATTATAATTATTTTAATTAATCAGCAATTAAAATAATTAATCACTTGATGAATTAATCAGCAAAGAGATCTTAAAGTTTTGGGGACTGCTGGATTAAAACAGTAACACTGTTGCTGGGGAAAAGAACATTTTTAATGTCCTAAGCCTAAGAAATTAAAAGTAAATTGTCCATTTCAAAAATGCCTTTACTATATATTAATCTTTGCTGTAAATAGCTTGGAAATAATTATCACACCTCAAAAAAGGTTGTTATAGAGCAATAGTTGAAGAAAATGTCAAAGTTAGTATGAATCTTTGTGGGAAAAGGTTATGATGATTGCAACCTTTTAACTTTCTTTTAAAAAAATGTAGACAAAATGGGCTTATTATGGAAGAGTAGAAAAATATGCAGAGTAAACTGAATGAGTAGCAATATTTCTTTTCTGCCTACTATTAGAATGAAGCTTGGTGGAGGTCCAAAAGAAATGCTTCACATAATCAATAGTTATAAATCATGGAATTTGCTATCACAAGATGTAGTCTCAGCTCTGTAGAATGGCTTTGAAAATAAATCAGGCACATACTTATGGACACAATTGAGCCCAAAGTTTCTGCTGCTAAGTGAGACATTTGTTAAGTGAATTTTGCTCCATTTTATGACCTTTTTTGCCACAGTTGTTAAGTGAATCACTGCAGTTGTTAAATTAGTAACATGGTTGTTAAGTGAATCTGGATTCCCCATTGACTTTCCTTGTCAGAAGGTCACAAAAGGTGATCACATAGCCCTGGCACAGTACAACGGTTAAAAATATGAGTCCCAAAGATGCTGGACTTTCTTGTTTTTCTTTGAAGACATTTTGCTTCTCATCCAAGAAGCTTCTTCAGCTCTTGGAAGGATTTAAACTCCTTGCAAACAGTGGTCATTTGCATTCTTTTAGGGCTGGCATGTCAAACTGCCGGCCTGCATCATGTGTCATGCCAAAACCACGCTGGCAATGGGGAAAAAGTTGTGATACATCGCACAATGTCACATGACATCGCAAGTTTGACATGCCTGTTTTAAAGAGTCATTGATGCTACCTGGAGTGCAAATGGGTGTGGAGCTTTTTTGGAACTGTTGAAAGGACTATGTTGTATACTGAACATCGATGATGTCGTATCCCTTCCCTTCTGTTGAGAGAGGACTGTTCAATTTTGACATTGATGGCCTCTTTGACCCCTTTGACCTTTATGTCAAAATTGAACAGCTCTGTCTCAACAGAAGGGGAGAGAATACGACATCATCTATCTTCCCGTCTACAACACAGTCCTTTCAACAGTTCCAAAAAGGCTCCACACCCATTTGCACTACTTGGGTGACCCTGAAGACACATATAAATCTCCAGGTGGCCTCAATGACTTTCTAAATGAATGCAAATGACCAGCTGTCTGCAAGGAATATAAATCCTTCCATTCCAAACCATCCAATCAGAACTGAAGAAGCTTCTTGGATGAGAAGCGAAATGTCCTCAAAGAAAAATAAGAAAGTCCAGTTGCCTCATGAAAACGCATCTTTGGGATAACTATGACCTGGAGGATTGAGAATCTCCATAGACAAAAATGTAAGTTCCCGATCATCTGAATTTTGATCACATGACCATGGGGATGCTGCAATGGTTGTAAGTGTGAAAAATGGTCACACATCACTTTTTCTGGCGCCACTGAAACTTTGAACGGCCACTAAATGATGTGTTGTAAGTCAAGGACTACCTGTACATGGAAAATGAGAAATAGGTTGATTATGATAGTTATATAGATAGTCCTCAGTCCACAGTCCTCAACTGTGATAACCACAGTTGACATAGATGGGTTTACTTAACGATCATAATAAAAATAGTTGTAATAATGAGTCTGGTCACATGATGACTTGCTTTAACACTTCCCCTGCTTACATAGAAAATTCCACTACAGTTGAGAGTGGAATTTTCTATGTAAGTGGGGGAAGTGTTAAAGCAAGTCATCATGTGACCAGACTCATTATTATGACCATTTTTATTATGATTGGTAAGTACCGTAAATCCAGCCAGCCCAATTGATATGTTTTGTTGGAAACTGGCTAGGAAAGTCCTAAATTGTGATCACATGACCACAGAATGCTGCAATCACTTATAAATATGAATTGATTGCCAAATGCCTGAATTGCAATCACATGGTCACGGGGTGGTGCAGTGGTAATAAACGTGAGGACATGTCATAAATCACTTTTTCTGTTGCAACTCTAAATCAGGGCTTTTCAACCAGTGGTACGGGTACCACCTGTGGTACATTGGCACCTGGCAGGTGGTACGCAACCATCCTAGAAAAGTGGTATCGGGGGAGGGGAATGAGCTGAACCAGTGGCAGCACCGCACAAGCCTGAGCGAGAGATGGCTGGAGCTGCAGGCTGTCAGGGCTCAGTGGAAGCACCAGGATCAGCGCCAGGCTCCAGCTGGAGCTCGGCGCTGATCCTGGCGCTTCTGCTGAGCCCAGAAGAAGCGCTGATCAGCTGGAATGTTGCAGCATCTCCAGGGTCTTGTGATTTACATTCAGATGCTTGGCAACTGATTCATATTTATGATGGTCACAGTGTCCCAGAGTCATGTGAAGTGACCAAAACCTGCTGCAACCACCCAGCAGATGGGTGGAATAAAAACCAAACACCCCCCACCCCACCTCCACTGCCAATCCCCAACAGAAATGCTCACAACAATGAAAACCTCGAACAGGAGGAAGAGCGCCACTGGGTGGGCAGGCAGGTGTCTTGCTCGGCTGTGGCTTGGGGGGCACTTTTTTCAGTGCCATTGTAACTTCGAACAGTCATTAAGCAAACTGTTGTAAGTCGAGGACTACCTGTACTTTATCACTTTTTTTCTTTTTTGGTCAAGTTTTTGACACCTTGCTAGGCGACTGGTGGTACTCGGATATTGCCATATCCTAAAAATGGTACAATGGGTGAAAAGATTGAAAAGCCCTGCTCTAAATCATCGTTAAATGAACGGTCATAAGTCAAGGACTACCTACATATCATAGCTGCCATACTGAATTTTTCTCATTTTGGGTGAACAGTAAGATGGCACCATTGCACCTGTGCAGTTCTGCCTTTCCCATAGCCAGCTGATTGGCCTCTGCACAAAAAAAGAAAACTGTAGTAGATCAGCCTTTGCGGTGATCTATTTTTTCAAGCACTATTGCTGGGTTTGTCAAAGACAGGATTTGTATATGTCAGCCAGAACATTTGAAGGAAGAACCTGAATTGCTGCAACCATTATATTTAATCTAGATTGCTGGATTCTCCTTTTTATTTCTGATTTTTGGCAGCAAGTCTGAATTATAGCTAACCTCTCTTTAATTGAGTTGTCCATCAAAGCTTCTGGAGGTGCATCAGGCAAGTCCTCAAATCTATTTCTATATGTCGGATACAAACCAAGACACTCCATAGCAAGTTGCTAATAGAGATCTGACCCTCTCAGTTATAACTTC
>NW_015389378.1:68750-73759 GCF_001527695.2 Protobothrops mucrosquamatus
ATTATACAGCACATCACATCATAATGTAAGTTGTAAGACTCTTGAAAACAATGAAGAAATGACCAGCAATCAAAATGTATGTCAAGAATTCTTATTAGATTAGCCTTGTTTAATTTCTGTTATGTAACTTCCTTAATGAATTATGCAGATTTTGTAGACATAACATATCTTCATTTGCTGCATTAAAGTCTAGGTTAAACAAAGGTCTCTATTCTCACTCTATCCTCCTCCTCCTCCTCCTCCTCTCTTCCTCCTCCTCCATCATAATGGAATGGTGAAATACTCTGTCTTCATTTTAAACAGAGTCAGTAGAACAATAGTAAAATACCAGTTATTTTTTGTTTCAGTTGGATGAAATTGAAGAGGGTTCGGCCAGATTCACCTGTGATTGCTGTTTTTCACCACCAGTCCTCAAAAGACATGCACAATAAAGGGAATGCTCCTCATGTAAGCTTTCCTGGCATATCTACTCAATCCTGAATAGATAACCATCAGATAAATAAAGGAATATAAAGCAAAACTGACTGTCTGGGAAGGACGTTTTGTCTGGATAGCTATCCAGAAAAGTCAATAATGCAGAACAGTTTTTACTCTCTGTATCTAAATCTAACTGTGGAATTAATTTTCTGATTTTGGAAAAGTGAAATTTATGGAAGGGAATAATCACAGAATAATGGTTAACCTCCTTCAATAATTAGGAAGAAGTGAAGAACATGATAATTACTAAACAAACAAATTAGCATAAATATAGAAATAAGTTTTTCTGTAGGGCATGAGCCCAAGCAATATCAATGAGTCTTTTTGTCAGATAGATAAGAAGCTGATAACTGTTGGGAGAAGCCAGAACATACCAAGGGAGGACTATTCAACTATACTTTTGCACAGATGAAAATGCTGCAATACTGTTGAAAAATTCTTGCTATAGAAACAATATTCAAATATATTGTTTCTACAGCAAGAATTTTCCAACAATTCTGCAGCATTCTCATCTGTGCAAAAGTCTCCAGAATATAGAGCAAGACTGTCAATACAATTTTGAATCACAAGAGATAGGGGACCAGGGAGAGGGAGAATAATTCACATAAACAACGACCTTTTGATTTTTAATACCAAAAGAAGAAAAGTGACTGCTGTTTCCCTACACTGCAATAAGGTTTGTAGAGCCTTCAAATTCTGGTGTTTTGGTTTTTTTTTAAACCACCATTGTTGATCTTTGTAAAGTTGTTTCATAAACAAGCCCTTAAGGCAAGCTTCTGGTGACTATGGAAAATCTCATGCAATTTCCTTGGCAACAGTACAGAAGTACGTTTTTCCTAGAAGTTTTATTTTTTTTAACTTCCCAGTCTAACTATGTCCCTATTATTATCAAAGAGTCTCAATCCTTCTGAGCTTTTAGCCCAACCAGGGAATTGCCATTTGCTGAGATTGTTGCACAATGCTTAGATCTGATAGATGTTGAATGTAACAAAAGGTAACACAGTAACAGGAGGCATTTTTTGTTTGTATGTCTGTGTGCCTCTGAGTCAGTGTTAACTCCTGGTTACTGCTGCATAGGTTCCTGCAGTTTTCTTGGCAAGAATTCATAAGTGTTTGTCACCACCTTCTTCTTCCTAGGGCGGAGGCCTAGGTCACACAGCTGATTTTGTGCCTAAGGTGGGACTAGAATTCACAATCTTCCAGTTTCTAGCCTGATGCCTTAACCCAGGGGTCTTCAAACTTGGCCCTTTTATGATGTGTGGACTTCAGCTCCCAGAATTCCTCAGCCAGGCATGCTGGCTGAGGAATTCTGGGAGTTTAAGTCCACAAGTCATAAAAGGGCCAAGTCTGAAGACCCCTGCCTTAACCACTACACCAAACTGGCACTCCAGTAAGAGCTTAGTGACTTCATAAGGTACTATCTCCAAATTATAATTATCCATTGACTACATCAGACATGTCCAAAGTCCGGCCCACGGGCCATTTGCGGCCCGTGGCCCGGTTTAATCCGGCCCTCGAACAGCCCTCCCTGCTCTATATAAATGCGGCCCTCCCACGGCCCTCCGGCAAGTCCCATGAGAGAGAGAGAGAGAGAGACAGAGACAGAGGCACTTGCACTTGCACTTGCACTTCTGTCTCTCTCTCTCTCTCTCTCATGGGACTTGCCCCCTCACAGGGCTCCTCATTGGCCCTGCGCCCTGTTACCCCGCCCCCAGCCGCAAGCCACCATCCGTCCTGTGGTTATAAGTGTCCCGGCAGTTGGGACCCGCCCCTCCCGGAAGTCAATCAATCCTTGGCGGTTCTCCGGCCGTCCGCGGCTTTCCCCGGCCGGCTCCAGCAGTTCCGGCTGATTGCCGGCACGTGGCTGTTTCTCCCTGGCAGCCTCGGCCCCCCCAGCCCTGTCGGTGAGCGCCCGGCAGGGCGCAGCGTCGCCAGGCCTCCCCCTTTGCGCGAGGCTTCTGGCGTTCCCCCTCGCGCCTGGCTACAGCGGCTCGGGGTTTCCCGTCCCGGGCACGCCAGGCAGCGCTGCAGGGAACGGAAGGGGGGGGAGGGCCATACCTGGAGCTCCGCAGGCCGGGGCAACGCCGGGAACGAGCTGGGCGGCTGCGGCGGCGGCGGCGGCGGGAACAAGCTGCTCGGCTGCGGTGGCGGCAATGGCAACGGGCCGGGTGGCTGCAGCGGCGGTGGCGGCGGCAGCAGTCGGCTGGCGGTCCCCCAACCCTCACCCGTGAGTGGCAAGAGAAAGAGAAGGAGAGAGGGAAAGAGAAAAAGTGGAAAGAGAAAGAGGAAAGAGAAAGAGGGGAAAGAGAGAGAGAAAGTTAGAGGAAAGAGAGGAAGAGAAGAGGAAAAAAAGAAAAAGAGAAAAGAGAAAAAGAGGAAAGAGAGAAAGAGAAGAGAAATAGAGGAAAGAGAAAGAGAGGAAAGAGGGAAAGAGAAAGGAAAGAAAGAGAGAAAGAAAGGAAAGAGAGAAAGAGGAAAGAGAGGAAAGAGGGAAAGAGAAAGAGGAAAGAAAGAGAGAAAGCAAGGAAAGAGAGAAAGAGGAAAGAAAGAGAGGAAAGAGAAAGAGAAGAAAAGAGGAGAAAGAGAGGAAAGAGAGAAAGTTAGAGGAAAGAGAAAGAGGAGAGGAAAGAAAGGAAAGAGAGGAAAGGAAGAGAAAGAAAGAGAGGAACGAGAAAGAGAAGAGAGGAAAGAGAAAGAGGGGAAAGAGAGAGAGAAAGTTAGNTTGCTGGATTCTCCTTTTTATTTCTGATTTTTGGCAGCAAGTCTGAATTATAGCTAACCTCTCTTTAATTGAGTTGTCCATCAAAGCTTCTGGAGGTGCATCAGGCAAGTCCTCAAATCTATTTCTATATGTCGGATACAAACCAAGACACTCCATAGCAAGTTGCTAATAGAGATCTGACCCTCTCAGTTATAACTTCATTGCTTTTTAATCTACTAATATCTAAACTATTGATTGGCTTCCATTTCTAATTGCACTGACTCATCATAACATAGCTAATCAATCTTTTCTACAACGGAGATGGGAAATTAACAAGAAAAAAAAATATTGCTAGAATGTCACTAGGGATTTTGGCTCGAATTTTCTTTCTTTTATAGCTCGCTGCAATGAAGAGTTGTAAAAACATTATTTACTCAGTGTTACTTATTTTGTTCCATATGGGTATTATATATTTAAACCAAATAGACCTTATTAGATATAAGCTGAAATTTCAAAGACTTTTATTCTGAGAAAATTCTTGACTTTTCTCCCCCCCCCTTTTTTTTTTTTTGCATTTTTATATTGTTTTCCATTTTCTCTCTAGCTTGAAATGATACAGACAAAATGTCTTTTAGGATACTTTATTTCATTATCTTCATTAGCTCACAAATGCACTCACAGACAGACACAGACACATGGAGGGAGGGAGGGAGGGAGGGAGGGGAGAGAGAGAGAGAGAGAGAGAGAGAGAGAGAGAGAGAGAGAGAGAGAGAGAGATCCTTTGACATGATACCAGACTTCCAACATCATGAACATTGAAAAATAATGTCAATATGTTATTGTTAGTAATCCAAACCCAAAAAATTTCTAAAATACCATACACAAGGTGAAAGAAGCACAGCTGCTGTCCTAGGCCAGACCTCTGTAAACGTCTGGAAGACTTTGGCTACTGCTTGAAAAGATCACCAACTTTAGAAGATTGTTTCTGAGAAAATGTGTTGGAACTGCCTTGAAAGACTGCTCTCCAGTCCAGTAATACTTATGGAAAAATAATCATGTCTCTATTCTTGACTAGAAGGGGCTGTGATCATTGGCACATAGAAGAAGATTTTGAAGATGATCTCAACAGATGACCAGATTCACAGTGGAGGAGAGGATCCTTCAAATCTTCTGTTGCTAAACCATTCAGGATTCCCTATAATCATGTTATATTCAAATTTAAGTAAAACATCTTCCGTATTATGTATTTGTGTTTGCATGTGTATGCCATCCATTTCTCATTTGTTCCATATACCCTTTTAAGGCAAAACCTCTGATGTGAGTATATCAAATAATTCCAGGTTATAAATAAAAAGTAGTGTCTTAATATTTTATCACTGTTTTGTGTGATTTGATTAATACTCATGAACTGTTAGGTTCCTTCTTACATTTTAATACTTGGATGGAAGCATAAGGTATTTCAGTATTTCAGGAATAAAAAAATAACGGTAAGACTTCATTTGCGGTCTGCATGCTATTCAAGTCATTTTTTTATGGATTAGTTTCAAAATCATTCAAAGCTAGTAAAGTCCCAAATAATGGGAGGAGGGAAAATGAAGGATCTGGGGTATTCTAGACACCAAAAGCTGAAATATTATACAGCACATCACATCATAATGTAAGTTGTAAGACTCTTGAAAACAATGAAGAAATGACCAGCAATCAAAATGTATGTCAAGAATTCTTATTAGATTAGCCTTGTTTAATTTCTGTTATGTAACTTCCTTAATGAATTATGCAGATTTTGTAGACATAACATATCTTCATTTGCTGCATTAAAGTCTAGGTTAAA
>NW_015389378.1:77239-86709 GCF_001527695.2 Protobothrops mucrosquamatus
AAAGAGGAAAGAGAGGAAAGAGAGGAAAGAGGAAAAGAGGAAAGGGGGGAGAATGGAGAGGAAAGAGAAAGGAAAGAGAAAGAAAGCGAGGGGGAGAGGAAAGAGAAAAAGAAGAAAGAAAGAAGATTGAGAAAAGAGAGAGAGGAAAGAAAGAGGAAAGAGAAGAGAAAGAGGAAAGAGAAATAAAGGAAAGAGAGGAAAGAGAAAGGAAGGAAAGAGGAAAGAGAAGAAAAGAGGAAAGAAAGGAGAAAGAGAGGAAAGAGAAAGTTAGAGGAAAGAGAAAGAGGAAAGAGAAAGAGAGAGAGGAAAGAGAAAGAGGGGGAGAGGAAAGAGAAAGAGAGAGGGGGGAGAGGAAAGGGAAAGGAAAGAGAGAGAGAGAGAGAAAGAGGAAAGAGAGGGAGAGGAAAGAGGCATAAAATAATTCATTTGCATTTAATTGTAATGGTTCAAAGAATGTTCGGAAAAATGTTCGGCCCTCCAGCACGTTCACTTCATCCAATCTGGCCCTCTTTGAAAAAAGTTTGGACACCCCTGGACTACATGGAACATAACAAATAGAGGCACTCCCTCCCTCCATCCCTCCCTCCTTCCTTCCTTCCTTCCTTCCTTATTTCCCAATAGGCCTTATACCTATGCAAATTAGCACCATCCCTACTGTTTTAATGGGAAAAAATATTATAAGTAACTCATTCAATCTGCTACCTTGCCTAATATGGAAAGAATGTGGTAATGTAGTACTAATATCCTTTACGATACTAGCATTAATTATTTAGATTACTCAAATAATGATATAAGAAGTTCAAACAAGCAGATTCACAAGAAATATGTAAGTGGAACTGATTCATTTGATTGGCAAACTCTTTTTTTTCCTTTTTTTATCTAGTTACTATATTTCCATCTAGGAATTCTTGAGGATGGTCTATAAATGAACTGTTTTATTTTTTACTACAGGCATTTGCACAAATATTGTTGTCTTCTCTTCCTTATTCCCTAAGTGCCTCTAGGGGCAGCATTCTGTCATGACTTACTATTGTTCCATTACACCATCTACCTCCAATTATAAAGAACTGCTGAGAGAAATCAATCAATTTGGCATGACGCTGTGGGGAAAACTACATTTTCTATGTTCCCTCTATAGCTATAAGGCATACAGTTGCCCATTGATGGGAACTCTCAGCTAACCTTACCTCCTGAGCATCTCTGGAATTCTTTTATCTTGGTTACATTTTATTTGTTTATTTTTACTAATGCCTACGTTTTCTTAACCTCTTGCTTCCCCCACTCCAATGCCCCATTGCACAACTGTCAAATATTTTAATATTTTTATCAGCAAGGAATATTTATTTGTGTATTAAATTTGTTTTCTACCTATCTCACTGCAGGTAACATTGAGTGGCTTAAAACATTAAAAGCAATAAAACCAATAAAAATATTTCTAATTATTTTTTATTTCTAAAAAAAACTTCTAATAACAATAAAAACATACATTATAATTAAAGCGAGGGAGCAGGATGTGTGAGGAGGGGAGGTAGTATCTTCTATGGGCCCGTCAACCATCTCCAGCATGACAGTCCCCCATTGGTTTCTTGTTGTGGTGTGATACAATAAAGAAATAATCTGATAATGAGCCCTGGCAATTTTAAGAGAGTTCAGCTAATGGAAAAAGGTGGGGACCTAGATAATTACAGTTAAGCAGTAGGTCTGATTTGTCTGTACTTGCACTCTGTTGCATACGTAGTACTATAGTTAATCCACTTTCAGCATCTCCAACTGCTACTATTAATTCCACATATTTGAGCTTTAACAAGAGTTCATGGACTCTTTATATGCCATAGAAGGAGAAAAATGTCTTGCCTGGAGAAAAAGAGCTTGTAGTTTAGTTATTCACTGTCATGTGATCTTCATTATGGATGTTGTGCACTGAAGAATGTCCAAGAAATAACAAAGGAATTAAGGATGTAACTCTTGAATGCTAATGACTGTGTAACATGTATAAAACTTGACATAAAACTTTGGATTCTGGTGAATAAATTAACCAAGACACAATCCAGGTGAATATACAAGCAATTCAAAAAAACATGTTTTTGAAACATATCTCAATATAATAACCCCAATTGTTAAGAAAACAGATGCTGCAGTTTCTCTAATGAGAGTTTCAAAGCTAGTGATTTGTGAAGCAGCTTTATGATGAGTACAAATTTATTTCCCAAAACGTGAGAATGATACCCCACAAATGAATTTGTTTAATTATACCATTAAATTGCAATACAGACTTTATTTATGAACTTTTGAGTTATGTACTTTTATCAATATGAACAAAACTATCTGCAACTCCAACCTAAAAAGTCCAAGCCCATCAGGAGAAGGGCTTGTTTCAATTTGTGGATAAAATGTACTTGTAGCCTGTTCATAAGTAGAGTACTGGCTGTAGCTCTAAAAGGCATTGGATTGATTACCTGAAAAAGAAAAAGAAAGAAGAAATACATTATTCCCCTGTGGAATTTTCATCTTCTGTTAATTATGGGAAAGTAGCAAGATGGGGAAAGCTGATCTCAATTTAAATTAGTAGTTTAGATGATCAAAGTATAAATTGTTTGGTGAATGGTTTCGGAGATCTGAAGTCTAGCTAAAGGATAGACTGAATTTATCTGAAAACAATTTATTTTGAAGTATATTTCCTAAACAGTTTCTTTGTCGAGCTTTGTTTGATAAAGGAATATAGTCTTCCTCCCAGACTGTGTTTGTCCCAAAAAAAACCCAACAACCCAACAATAAAAAAACACATTTCCTCCCATCCTCAAAATGAGTTTAATATGGGGGAAAAGCCAAGATTTACATTTAGACAAGAAAAATCAAAGTTTTAAGTACAGATTAGATGAGATCTAGCTCAAAAACAGTAACTGTGAGAGGGACCTTGAAGTCCTAGTGGATAATCACTTGACTATGAGCCAGCAGTGTGCAGCAGCTGCCAAAAAAGCTAATATAATCCTGGGTTGTATAAACAGAGGCATACAATCAAGACACATGAAGTATTAGTATCACTTTATAAAACCCTAGTAAGACCACACCTGGAATTCTGTAGCCAATTTTGGTTACCATACTATAAAAAAATGTTGAAACCTTGGAAAAAGTTCAGAGAAGAGCAACTACAGTAAAATAATCAAACGTCGGCAGACTAAACAATATGAAGAATGGCTGCACAACTTGGATTTGGCTAGTCTAAAGAAAATAAGAAGAAACAGGGGTGACATGATAGCAGTATTCCAGTATTTGAGTGGCTGCCACAAAGAAGAGGGTGTCAAACTATTCTCTGATGCACCAGAGGGCAAGACAAGAAACAATGGTTGGAAACTGACCAAAGAGAGGAGCAACCTGGAATTAAGGAGAAACTTCTCAACAGTGAGGACAATTAACCAGTGGAACAGCTCAGAAATCGTGGGTGCTCCATCACTGGAGATTTTTAAGAAGAGACTGGACAGTCACTTGTCTGAAATAGTATAGGTCAGTGGTGGCGAACCTATGGCACGGGTGCCAGAGGCGGCACTCAGAGCCCTCTCTGTGAGCACGCACGTCATTGCCCCAGTCCTAGGCCTTCAGCTGGGTTTTATAAAACCTTTTCGCTTTAGGCGAAACCTGCCTCCAGAAGCGGTGAATGCTCCAACACTGGAGGTTTTTAAGAAGAGACTGGACAGCCATTTGTCTGAAATGGTATAGGGTTTCCTGCCAGAGCAGGGGGTTGGACTAGATAACCTCCAAGGTCACTTCCAACTTTATTATTATCATCATCATCATCATCATCATCATCATCATCATCATCATCATCATCATCATCATCATCATTATTATTATTATTATTATTATTATTATTATTATTATTATTATTAGGCCTCCACCGCCGTGTGCAAAAAAAAAAAAGGTTCAATCAGTCAGTCAATTTCAACTTCTTGCGGGGAAAAGAAAGATCTTGCAAAGTTGGAATTGATTGATTGAAATTTTTAGTCCCACCCAGTCTGCCATTACCATGGCAGCCATGCCCACCTCATTGGCCACACCCACCCAAGGGGCCACACCCACCTGGCACCCGACAATGCATAAGTGGGTTTTAGGTTGCAATTTGGGCACTCGGTCTCTAAAAGGTTTGCCATCACTGGTATAGGTTCTCCTGCTTGAGCAGAGGGCTGGGCTAGAAGACCTTCAAGGTCCCCTCCACTCTATTACTCTATTACAAATGGGGAAAAAATCCCAAGCAGCTAAAGTGGTAAAGCCTGTTACTTTCACAGATTGGATAGAAAGATAGATGCATGTATGTATGTATGTATGTATGTATGTATGTATGTATGTATGTATGTATGTATAGATAGATAGATAGATAGATAGATAGATAGATAGATAGATAGATAGATAGATAGATAGATAGATAGATAGATAGATAGATAGATAGATAGATAGATAAGCTGCTGAATGCTGATACTGTAAGAGAGTTTTAGTGTTCTTTAGTTTGGGAGTAACAAAGGAGGAAACCTGCTAGAAAAAATACATCTCATTAAAAGAGGGCATCTTTAAAAAAAGAACCCTGTTATCTGATTGTAATACTCAGAAAGCATTTATTTGTTGTACAGGGATTGACTTCATCCCAAACTCAGTACAACAAAAATAAAATAAAACAATAATCCTACATAAATCCAACACCAGCAAAACAAACATCAATAAAGAGTCTACCAACCACTCTAGCCCAAAATCTGGGCAAAGAATCAGGTTTTACCAGCTCTTTAAATGGGGGACAGCAATCCCTGAGGGTGGGGGACACTGTGACAGGTAAAGCCTGCATTCTAGGTCCAATCAAGTGACATCTAATCAATGAGACCATGCTCATTCTGTCCAATCCTGTATAATAAACAGATACTATAAGATAGTGCTCCCTCAAATATCCTAGCCCTATGACTTCAGGAGCTTTATATCTGATTAGCAACTTCTTGAACTGAACCTGATAGCCTGTTGGTAACTAATGCAACTCACAAAGCAGCAGTATTATGTGAGCCTACTGGCAATGCCACTGCATTCTGAACTAATTACAACCTCCAAGTGGTTTTTAAGAGCAGCCCTATGTAGAGTGCACTGCACTGATTCAAATGTGAGATCATCAAAGCCTCAGTTACTGATCTAAGGGCCTCCTGGTCCAGGTACGGGCAAAATTGGCATTGATGAAACTGTGCAAAGGCCTTCCTGACTATCTGCCCCTTAAGTGAGATCTCCAAGAAGACACCCAAATTTAGCAACAGTCCAAAAATAGGAAGTAGACTTCAGGTGGAATATCTCTTCAGGAGCAACATCTCCAGACCAGGTGGTCAAATACCCCCATTTACTTGATCTTGTCAGAATTGAGCTTGAGTCTTTTTCTCCTCCTGCTAATATTGGGACAAGACCTTGACAGCATTGAAATGTATCTGTCAAGTCTCAAAGCCTAGTGTTGCTGGTGCAACAGATATTGCTTCTCAACTCACCAATGAGCTCGGGGGAGGGGAGAGGTTTGGAATGCAGATTTCAAAGATTAGGAAAGCTGACTGTGGGAACCAAGGACAAACGCCAGGTGTCTGGCCGGGCCCAGAGATACTCTCTCATAACAATATTTTTCAACATGTTTGGGCAGCGTGACCTGACTCAGAGGGAGGAGGAAGAAGCCAATTCTTTTACTACAGTGAGTTGGGTGGGGTCTTGCCAGTGCTGTTTTTACTTTCATATGTGCCAATATGGTGTACTTAATAAAACTTTGCATTAAGAGATTGGAAAGTCTCGAAGGTGTTTCCTTGGTTGGGTTTGTCAGTTGGGTTTGTCAGTCATCAAAAAACCCAAAGTAATGGATGACCTTCCCCAATGGCATCACGTAGATGTTAAACAGGAAAGACAAGATAAATGAACTCTAAGGCACTTCACATGTCAGGGGTTTATGGTTCAATCCTTCTCTCTCTCTCTTTCCCTCCTTCTGTCTCCCTTTCTCTCCTTCTTTCCCTCTCTCCATCCCTCTCCCTCTTACCCTATCCAACCCCACTTGGCAACACCAAACACTGAACAGAACATGAAAAGAGAAAAATCACTGCAACACTATGATTCCCACTTCTAAGTGATCCAAAATATACCATGCCACTGAGAGATCAAACATAAATAGAAGGATGACTACTTCTACTTTTTCCATCAGAAATCATCACCAATGTGATCAATACCACTTTAGTATTATGTCTCAGTCTGAAACATCACTAAAAAGATCAGACATGTCAAACACAAGGCCCGGGGGCCAGATACGGCCCGCAAAGTGGTTTTATGTGGCCCACAAAGCCATCCTGGAAACAGTGAGGGAATGGCCTCCGCTGCCTTGGCCCTGGCCCAGGCCAGTTGGGAACCAATGTACAATTTTGTGGTGGCCATCTATGCTGAAACACATTCAGTCTTAGCTCTACAAGGCCACCTAGAAACACCGAGAAACCAGCCCCTGTCGGCCCCACTCCCTGGGTGCATGCTGGGGAGGTGTCACCCTTTGTGAGGAATGAAGAAATGGACCATGCCTTGGCCCTTGCCCAGGTCTCACCTCCTTCTGCCAGAGACCCTCAGATCTGTCCCACTCCTGCCCAGGCCCCCACAGGCATCCTTGACGCGAACAATGTAGAGCTGGCTATGCCCACCCAGTAGGCCACACCCACTCCATCCACGCCCACCCAGTAGGCTACACCCACCCTGGCCACACCCATCCAGCCCCCCGAGGGCAACCGCAATGCTGATGCGGCCCTCAATGAAATTGAGTTTGACATTCCTGATCTAGATGATCTGTTCCCTGAAAGATGTTTGAATCTATAACCTGACCAACATCCTTTCTTAAAAATAGAAGGTTGAGGACTGCTAAAAGTTATCCAGAACTTTTGGGTCTTCTGACTTCTTGAAGAGGAGATGTATGACTGCTCCTTCAAAGCAAACAGCACTTCAAGTAACCATTCAATAACTTTATTCTGTCATCTTGATAGGATATGAGATGAATTCTGAGCAAATATGTGTAACTTTACCAGTTAATTTGGACATTTCTCATAGCAGTCATAAAAAATGGTGCTATGTCTCATCCTTTTCCTGGAACGAATGAGTCAGGTTTAAAAGGTCCACTGGGCAACTATATTTAGATATGATGGCATAAAAATATCTACATTTCACTGCTTTTACTTGTCAATGTAATCTTTAATATTGGCTATTACCCATGCTCATTTTTATTCTTCATCTTCTCCGATGGTACTTCTAGGGACTCTTCTGGTGTTTCATCTCCCTAATTTGCTCAGCAAACCCAAGAGCACCTTGGGATTATCATTACTATCCATATAGATGGTCCTTCAGATATTAAATCCTGAGTACATTAGGATTTAAAGATTCAAATCAGATATAAATTGTTCCTAAAAACAGCTGGCAAACAAGGCAGAGTTTTTATTGTAGGTATGATTTGCTCTGGGCATCATATACTAGTTAGCAGCCAGGCTGCTGCATTTTGAATTTACCGATGTTTCCAGAAACTCCTTTTCTACATATATGAGTAGGTAATTTGGAATGCAACAATGGCATTGATAACTTTTGCAGCCTCAGCAGTTCCTACAACTAAGCCTCTATACTATATGGTGGGTATTTGCCTCGGTGAGGATATTCATATCATATCAAGGGGATTTCAAGGAAAGAAAGCAGGCAATACGGTCTGTTCATTGTCACAATAAAGTGATACATTTTGTCTCAATGAGGTCAGGTCTAAACCTCTTGTTCAACGATTGCAATAGATAGAAGACATTCCTATGTTATGCACATACAACTTCAGTTGCCGAAGTTGTCACATGTTGCTTGGCAAAGCAGCTTCAAAAGGCTGCTCTGCATAAACAGTCACTGAAGCAAAGAATCACACCAAAGCTTTTATTTTTATTTATATTGAAATTTATAGCTTACTTTTCTGCTTATTCCAACACTTAAGGCACTTTACAACATTAAAAAAAAAGATGTGAATAGAAGAAAATTAATTCAACGCAAAATCAAAGCCAAAATTAAGAATCAAACATTAAAAAAAAATTTTTTTTAAATTAAAGGGCAGGGAATTAGATGAACTGTTATCATATTTCTTAATACTGGATGAAGAGGAACCAAAAGTATTTCTGTAAATTTCTGTATTTGTATAACTTGGAAACTCTGTAAGGGGAAGCCCATTCCCATACACCATTTAGCCTCTGACATCAGGAACTTCTTCTGCTAACCGAGATAGCCTGCAGATATTCAGTTCCATGGTCATTTTAGCCTTTGAAGATATACAAAGAAACTTATATTGCTCCTACTAGGCAACTGCCATTACAGATTTTTCAGTACAGATATAATTTGGATCTTATGCCATATATTAGTCAGCAGTCTAGTTATCTCAATTGCAACATTTGCAATTTTCTGACCCTTTAAAGGACAGCCCTCATTAAAACACATTGCAAAACTCAAGAAATAATGTAATGAAGTTGTGAATAAAAGTCCAACTTTGCTCAGGAATAGTTGCAAGTGATACAATATCCCTAATTCTGCAAAAACATTTCCTAAACTCCATAATTTATATTTTAAATCCAGTTAATCTTTCCTGATCTGGTTACATTAACCCTCCATTGATACAGAAGTTAATTTTAACTGATCTGTTTTGTTAACTTAAATGCAGCACAGGTAAAAAAATTTCCAGTGAGCAAACAAAAAAAATAAACTCAATAACTGATTTCCTATTTAATTTAAGTTTATTTGCTAAAGCGTTTCTACCTTAAGAAAAAATAATGCATATTGATTAGTTAATGCTATAAAAATAGGGTTGTTTTTTTTAAAAAAAATACAAGTTAACATGACCAGAGATTTTTCTGCTTATCCCATAGGTCATGGGTATCAAACTCACTATGTCACATGATGTGTCGGGATGTATTGCAACATTTTTTGCATTGCCAGAACTGGGGTGGGCACGGCCTCCACATGATGCAACCGGCCCATGGGCCAGCAGTTTGACACCCCTACCATAGGTGGACCAGAGAACAACTACACTACTGTTATATAAACTCAAATAAATGGTGATATGGTAATATATTAAATGGATATTGGGAGTAATGCTTAAGATATTAGGCTAGAAACCAGTAGATTATCAGTTCTGTCTTAGGCATGAAACCAGCTAGGTGATCTCGGAGTCCTAGTGGACAATCATTTAAATATGAGCCAGCAGTGTGCTGCAGCTGCCAAAAAAGCCAACGCGGTGCTGGGCTGCATTAACAGAGGGATAGAATCAAGATCACGTGAAGTATTAATACCACTTTACAATGCCTTAGTAAGGCCACACTTGGAATACTGCATCCAGTTTTGGTCACCACGATGTAAAAAAGATGTTGAGACTCTAGAAAGAGTACAGAGAAGAGCAACAAAGATGATTAGGGGACTGGAGGCTAAAACATATA
>NW_015389378.1:86809-98866 GCF_001527695.2 Protobothrops mucrosquamatus
TAAAGAAGAGGGAGTCAAGCTATTTTCCAAGGCGCCTGAAGGCAGGACGAGAAGCAACAGATGGAAACTGATCAAGGAGAGAAGCAACTTAGAACTAAGGAGAAACTTCCTGACAGTGAGAACAATTAATCAGTGGAACAACCTGCCTCCAGAAGCGGTGAATGCTCTAACACTGGAAGTTTTTAAGAAGATACTGGAGAGCCATTTGTCTGAAATGGTATAGGGTTTCCTGCCTGAGCAGGGGGTTGGATTCGATGACCTCCAAGGTCCCTTCCAACATTATTGTTGTTGTTGTTGTTGTTGTTGTTGTTGTTGTTATTATTATTATTATTATTATTATTATTATTATTATTATTATTATTATTAACAACTTGGGCCAGTCATTCCTTCTTAGTCCTAGGAAGGAAGCAGTAGCAAACTATTTCTGAAAATGTTGTCAAGAAAACTGTGAAGATTTCTCTAGGCAGTTTCCAGGAGTCAAGACTGACTCAAAGACATGTAAACAGAGGGCAATAACTACACACAAGGCAATAACTAAGAACTTGCAGCATTCAACTTCTAATTCTAAAGAAATTCTGTCAAAACACCCAAATTTGGTTTTTCCCTGATCTGTTTCTTTCCTCCCCCCCCCCCCCCGTTTCCTTGTATTTTCTCTTCTGTGGAAACTTTATACAAACTTATAAAACATTTTAAATCTGAAGAATGATGGCATAAATATTTTTAGTCCATCTAAAAAAACGACAAAAGCCCCAATAGGTGACATTACATTGGCTGAAGTTGTTTCAGCTGAGTAGCTAACCACAGTCATTCCGGGTTAGAATTTGTATGGATAAGTACAAGGAAAATCCCAGGGCTACATGCTACAATAGGAAATTGAAAAACATTGCAGAAGAAAACAGTGGCAAACTGCCTTTGTTCGGTTGCTAGGATGACTGAATAGAGTCGAGTTGGAGGAGATTTTAAGCTGAATTTTAATTATACCCCAGAACTGTTCTTGAAAATTAGTTCTTGTCCTAGAAAAGGCATTGGCAATCACCCTACATAAACCTTCTTTGACCAAAGAGAAACATGATTTATCTAGACCTATTCAGAAATGTCCAGGAACTGGGCTATATAGATTAATCTAGAGAACAAAAGTAATTATGGCTGAACTGAATGAATTATTTTCCTGCATGCTAGATTAATTGTATCATTAACAAGGTTGAGTTTCAAGCCCTTCCTTCTGTTTTGCCTCTTTCCATCTCCTTTCTGCTTTGATTTGTCTAAGCTGCATATTTTAATTTTTAAGACTCTTCTGGAAAAAGAGCAAACTCATACATTCAGCATATGTACCAATCACAGCATTAATTTAAAATATATCACACTTGAACAGAAGAGCATAATACCTTTATATATCATTGAATATCTCCAGTTTTCATGGGAAGCCATTGTTATAATGACCAAAACCAAAATTATTTAATGGCAGAAAAGAGATACAGAAAATTCCAGTCTTTCCTGTTTTCTAGTGATTTTTTGAATTGCTAGAATTTTTGAATGTTTGAAACCCAGGTAAAGTAAATTTGTATCATTAAAACTCCAAAATGGTGGAATTCCCTAACTGTGCTATTGATAAAGATATAGAATTCTTCCTTGGTCTAGATGCTAAGTCCTTGCAAGCGGATGTACTACTTTTTATCAACTAGGTTCGCTTGTCTATATCCTTTGATTCCTTTTTCTTTCATCCCTACTGTGTATATTAAGAGTGCATAGCTTTTTTTTTTAATTAGCATGAAGCCCCTGCTTATCATTGGTTCATTCACTGACATCTAACCCCAAACAGTAGAGTTGGTCAAGAACAAAAATGAAAATGAAAATCAGTTATCTGTATTACTCTGCCTGGATTTTCATTTCTCTTTCATTACATTAACATTTTGGAAGAAAGTAAGTGGTTCCGGGGACATTACTGTTTGAAATAAAAATATGTACATCTTGGGCCTACACCAAGGTTTCTGCTTACTGATTTTCTGGATGTTGTTCAGAAGATGACAGCCAACCAGTGGTGGGATTTAGCCAATTCGCACCACTTCGGCAGAACCGGTAGCTATTTTTTTGTTGCCCAAGCCCAGAATGGACTTCCAGAAATGGCATCCACACAAAGAACCGGTTGTTCACATATTTGAATCCCACCACTGCAGCCAACCCAGCTAATACAGTTGCCCAGGCTTCAATCCAAACATTCCATGACATACTATATTTTACTTAATTCTCAGAATCTCTGATGGTGCATTGCAGAATACCACTGGAAAAACTGCATTACTTTTAAGCTAGATAAATCTCTGCAGAGTATCAGTCTTCAGCCCCAAATATTTCCTACCTCTTCTTCCAAATTTTCAATTCAGATAATGGAATTTTACAGCAAGCCTCAGTAATGTAATCATAGCATTTTTATTTATGTATCTTTCTTGCCTTCATATCATACTTTCACCTAACTTTATTATTTCCCCTATGTGGTTGATTGAGAAAGACTGACTAGCTCACCCATTGAACTCCTTGATCAAGTTGAGATTGAACTTTGCTCTCCCAAATGCAAGACAAGGCTTATCTTATACATTTCACCAGCTCTCTATCTGCCCACCTTGCTTGAATGATTTATATGAAAAGGTTTCTATGGGCTAGATAAGAGATTTATCCAGTCTCTCAGATACCTGAATAAAACCTTTGATTCCTTCTTGGCAAGAACTGAGCTGGTGAATTTCACTGCTAGCTCTGATCGTTCCTTGATCTTTAGAAAGTTAAAAGTTAATTAACACCTATTACACCTATTACAACAGATACATTCAGCTGGAAAATAAACTAACAACCTTAATTACCCTATTTTGATAATCATTTAATGCACAGTGAAATTATCACTCCACTAATAGCATTCTTTGTCATGTCTTTGTTCTAGAGTTGCTAATATTGCAGGAACGTTTTCAGCTGTGGAAGTAAAATTTGACATCTCAGAAAACAAACACTGGCAACAACAACAACAACAAAACTCCGACTGCTGCCTAGTGATAAAATAGCACTATCAAGAGGTTGACAGGTTACCTATCCTTACCCTAGTTCACGGGTAGACAACCTTGGCTCTTTTATGACTTGTGGACTTCAATACCTAGAATTCCTGAACCAGCCATGCTGACTCAGGAATTCTGGGAGTTGAAGTCCACAAGTCATAAAAGAGCCAAGGTTACCTATCCTTACCCTAGTTCAATACATAATATTTGGAACTCTTGTAATATGGATATACATTGTCTGCTCAATCTTTATTAATTTGAAGCTTTAGGAACTAAATACTTCGGAAGAATAGCTACTCAAACAGGCAGCTGAGTGTGATTAACATCCCTTTTATCTTATTTTTGTTGTAAAAAAAAATCACAGCATGTCCATGTAGAGATAGGAAATCCTTTGCATTTAGATAATTAAGGCTTTTCCCATAGGCAACTATCTAATGATTAACTGAAAATAATTGTTCATTAATCAAATAGTGACTGCTCTAAGCATACTAGTATTTCTAGTCTTCATCCACTTGGGACAAGCCTGAGGACAAAAAATTATAAATCAGAGAGATGCTGGAAGGCAGCATACAACTCTTAAATATCATTATTATTTCATTATGTGGAATCTTCCCATATATATTGTTCTTCCCATAAGGTAGTAAGTGACAACTTCCCGAAAAGATCCTTTTAACATAAAGTACTTAGTTGGATAGATTAGAAAAACCTCAGAACTGAATATTTTACAGTGATATATCAAAGAAATTAAAGTGCTACACACAATGAAATAATTTGGATATTTCAGGATATATTTTGATCCCATTTCTGATCAAAAAATCAAGAACTATTATATGTGAAATGAGAAACTTAGTTGATTAACTAGTAGTCTGCTTGCAAAATTCTTTGATTCTCCCAATAATGGTAGGTTTAAAAACACAATAAAATAAAACACATTAAAAAAAGAATAAAAACCCTGCTCAGGAAAAGGACATTACAATAGTTGTTGGTTCATCCCTGATTTTACACACACACACAAACACACACACACACACACAGAGAGAGATAGAGAGAGAGAGAGATAGAGAGAGGGAAGGATAGCAACCAAGATCAGAGAACACCAAGAACCCAAGAGCTCACCCCTAAACTACAAATACTATATTCCTTAATATTGGAGCTTTCTCTCAATGAGTCAGGCGACACTGGCATTCCTCAGGCTGATAAAGCCTTTGATATTCTATCATTGTGAGTCCCTGAGTGATATTTGCCTTCAATGTCCTGACATTTCCTCTTCATCTTTGGTAATCTACTACAGAATAGCCTCTACTATGTGGAATTTGGACTACTTTTCATCTAACAAAGACATCAGCAGCATAAATATTTTTCAATGCAAGTCAGATTTGTCCACCCATATTGATCTTTATCATAGAGCCATAGAACAAGGTTTTTCAACCAGTGGTACGGGTACCACCTGTGGTACACTGGCACCTGGCAGGTGGTACGCGACCATCCTAGAAAAGTGGTAGCGGGGGAGGGGAATGAGCTGAACTGGTGGCAGCACCGCACAAGCCTGACTGAGAGATGGCTGGAGCTGCACGGCTGTCAGGGCTCAGTGGAAGCGCCAGGATCAGCGCTTCTTCGGGGCTGTCAGGGCTCAGAGGAAGCGCCAGGATCAGCGCCAGGCTCCAGCTGGAGCTTGGTGCTGATCCTGGCACTTCTGCTGAGCCCAGGAGAAGCGCCGATCACCTGGAATGTTGCAGCATCTCCAGGGTCTTGTGATTTATATTCAGATGCTTGGCAACTGATTCATATTTATGACGGTCACAGTGTCCCAGAGTCATGTGAAGTGACCAAAACCTGCTAGGCGACTGGTGGTACTCAGATATTGCCATATCCTAAAAGTGGTACAATGGGTGAAAAGGTTGAAAAGCCCTGCCTTAGAACACTCAAAACCTCTCTCCATATTAGGAAATAAAAGCCCTGCCATAGAACTTCAACAACCAGAGATATTGAGTTCCATCCCAGTCACCAATCCATATGTCTTCCTGAGGAACATTTTCCTATGGAAAACTAAATCATGGTCCAAATTTCAGTTTCACCTTATCAGAATACAAAAATTTTAAAATCTGCATACTATGGGGAAACTAATTTGTGTTATTTCCTAATATGGAGAGAGGTTTCACCCATTGTACCACTTTTAGGATATGGCAATATCTGAGTACCACCAGTCACCTAGCAAGGTGTCAAAAACCTGATGACCCCCCAAAAAAGGAAAAAATGATGAAGTACACCCCTAAACTACAAATACTATATTCCTTAATATTGGAGCTTTCCCTCAATGAGTCAGGCGACACTGGCATTCCTCAGGCTGATAAAGCCTTTGATATTCTATCATTGTGAGTCCCTGAGTGATATTTGCCTTCAATGTCCTGGCATTTCCTCTTCATCTTTGGTAATCTACTACAGAATTGCCTCTACTATGTGGAATTTGGAGATGCTGCAACATTCCAGCTGATCTGCGCTTCTCCTGGGCTTAGCAGAAGTGCCAGGATCAGTGCCAAGCTCCAGCTGGAGCCTGGCGCTGATCCTGGTGCTTCCGCTGAGCCCTGACAGCCCCAAAGAAATGCTGATCCTGGCGCTTCCGCTGAGCCCTGACAGCCGTGCAGCTCCAGCCACCTCTCAGTCAGGCTTGTGCGGTGCTGCCACCGGTTCAGGTCATTCCCCTCCCCCGCTACCACTTTTCTAGGATGGTCGCATACTACCTGCCAGGTGCCAATGTACCACAGGTGGTACCCATACCACTGGTTGAAAAGCCTTGTTCTAAGGGATCACTCTATTTGTTTGCAAAGAAGACCCAGATAGTAGCATCCAAGTCATTTCATGGAAATGAATCAGATGGCCTCTTTGACAGGGGTCTTCAAACTTGGCCCTTTTATGACTTGTGGACTTCAACTCCCAGAATTCCTCAGCCATTGTGCCTGGCTGAGGAATTCTGGGAGTTGAAGTCCACAAGTCATAAAAGGGCCAAGTTCGAAGACCCCTGCTCTTTGACATGGTAAAATCATCAAAGTAAATCTCTAACAGTTTGTACAGGATTGTTGTGATGGACTTTTTCAAAACAGGAAGTGTGGACAACCACTGAGTAATCAGAGTGATAAATAGAAGAATTGCTTCCAAGTATAAAATAACTTCAAAAACAAGAAACCCAAAATAACAGCACAGATTTTGTCAAAGCATTACCTTGGTGTTATAATTTTAATCTATAGTTAGGAAATCAGAAAAACTTTGAATGTAAAAATTGGCCTTCAATTTCCTGCTATCTTTTTTTTTTTTGGATTGGAGACTATCATTTGGTCTCATGAGACTCAAGTTTTTTAGTATATACAGACAGTAAGCCAATGCATTTTAATTTAGTATTTCATTTTGAAGCATTTTTAAGAACTGTCCCTGTATCTTCCACTACCATTAAAAAGAAAAAAAAAAAGGAATGGCAGTGAACACTCTCCATTGCCAGTTTATTATTACATTACTATCAAGAATATTAGGGCAATTACAGCAGATTATGCATGGGTTTGCCTTGTATGAAAATATAAATAAGCTTTGGATGAAATCTGTCTGCATTATGTTATGGGACATAAAAAGTCAGTTCTAAACAGTACAGTTTTCAGTAGGGGGATATTTTTTCATGCTTGTATATTCATAGGTTTAAAATGTTCTTGACTTTGAATTCACCATACATTTTCTTTCAGGTGAGAATTGTTCTCTTAGAGCAGGGGTGTCAAACTGCCGGGCCACGGGCCGGTTTCATCATATCGAAGCCACGCCCATCCCATTGCCAGCAATGCAAAAAGAGTTGTGATACGTCACGAGACGTCATGTGATGTGGCGAGTTTGACACCCATGTCTTAGAGGCTTGGATTGGACATTGTTTATCAGCAACAGTGTTCCTGGATCTTAGAGATGACAACAGATAAAGAAATCCTCACCCAACCTTTTATTCCTAAACCTGTCATGAACATAATTAACAGCTACCATCACCAGGGGAGGGAAGAGGCATAATCAGAAAACTGCTTGAAAAATAACGGTCCGTTAATCAAAGACCAAAGCTTTTTTTTAAAAAAAAAAATCCATTTGTTACTAATAATGAAAGAGGAGTCAGAAATCTTATGAATTAGCTGGGTGGTGGTTTGCCTAGTTATTAATCAGATGTTAATCAATCAAAAGGATATAAATAGTTGTCACCATGAGAGGCTTTTTGTTCTCTGTCAATTATCCACATGATAGGCCTTTGCTAAGCAGGAAAATCTTATTTTTTTTTCACTTCCTGAAATTAACTCCTAATGCCACCCTGTTCTTCTTCCTGGTATAATTAAAATGCAAATTTTGAGGAAAAATTGCTTTGGAGCCAATTGTATAAAGATAATTATAGCTTTGTGTAAAAAATCATTAACATTAAGCCATTCATTTTTAATATAATGGTGTACTTAAAATTTTTACATTCTGCATACAAGGCTCTGAAAAGTAGCCTCCTTTCCACACTTGAAATCAACATCTCTCTCGATAATTGAACTCCTTCATCCCTATTATGGGAGATTTTACAATCATTAGTATGAAATCATTCCAATGAATAATTTTATGCAGTTATTTCCTGACAAAAATAGTGATGGCAAAATTCAATACAGAATGTTTCTAAAATGAGCTTGTTACTTATGGAGGGCAAAATTTGGGGAAATGTAGGAAGTTCACTGATTGCCTGTTCATACATTTATGCTGTAATGGTAGGAGGGGCTGGTATAGATGAAGACACTAGAAATTCAAGTCAAATAATCTTAACTGGAAATGTTTACTGAAGATTATTGCATCAGTGAAAAGCTATTAACGAAAGCTATATTAACAATTTTAATATATCAATGCATAATATCCCTAAAGTGCTATTAGTCTTGGCCTGAGTGTTAGAGGAAGTCCATTCATATATTAATGTGCATAAAGAGATATATTGCATGCAGGCCATTTCTTTTAGCTGAGAATCCTTTCATATAGGTTTGTAAATAACTCATTTTGACCTAGACTCCAGAATCAAATTCATTTCTCCTATTGAATGACTTGGACAAAAAAACAAACAAACAAAAAAGTTTGTAATAATACAAAAGGATTCACTTTAGAAGTGACATGTTATTCTCTGAGTGAATGTAACCTGCAGAATGTAACAGAGATTATTCCTGATTATTTTTGAGACTCAGTATCTTGGCTGGATTGGAATAGTATCTGATGACATATGTGGTAACAGTTGTGCCTTGTCTGGGGAACAATCAGATCGACTTTCATAAAAATAGAAGAGATAGTTTTTGTAGGCATACAAAGGAAACTTTGCCATGTAATGATAAACCTTGATCACCGAATACAGTACATCTAGGACACAGTTTCAAATTAATTGTATTTATTGTACCACTATGGCTTTCCAGAATGCATGGGAATTGATGAAGGAAGGGACAAATGATGAAACCTACATTTCAACATCATATTGAAACTGGTTTTTATATAGAGGTATGTGTATGTAATTCAGGACACAGGCACAAAAAGGCAGACAATATCAAGAACTATATTTCATCATTTTGGCATTGTTATCACCTAGCTCTGGATACCTGGGTTGGAGAAGAGTTAATGAACTGAATCAAAATTCAGATTAACCACAGATGCTCATTGTGAATAAGAATGCTTCTGTTTATATTCTAGACGACTATCTGACCATAATGGCAACAAATGCTGGAAGGACAAGAAACAATGGATGGAAAATGATCAAAGAGAGAAGCAACCTGGAATTAAGGAGAAACTTCCTGACAGTGAGGACAATTAACCAGTGGAACAACTTGCCTCCAGAAATTGTTGGTTCTCCATCACTGGAGATTTTTAAGAAGAGACTAGACAGTCACCTGTCTGAGATGGTACTATAGGGTCTCCTGCTTGAGCAGGGGGCTGGACTAGAAGACCTCTAAGGTCCCTTCCAGCTTTATTCTATTCTATTCTATTCTATTCTATTCTATTCTATTCTATTGTTTGTTGTGTTTTTATATTCTTTTTCCAGGATGGAGCTTGTGGAGAAGGGCTAATAATTTAAAGCAGCTCCACATTCTAGTCAAGAGCTATTTGAAGAAGAAATTGCTCTTCAACCTCATTTCTTTGTTGAGGGGGCAATCAAACTTAGTTATCCCCAAATCTAGCATACCATATTAACCAGCCATTTAGTGATAGGCTGAGTAGGATCTGGGAAAGAGATAGTTTTCCTAGATGACATTATGCAATGCCTTCTTTCCTCTGTTCCCTGTTCTAAATCAGAAAAGTGATATAATTAAATTTGATTGGCTATTAAATTTCTATTTTGTCACAAATAACAAATTCACTATAAGCGGAGAAGTATTTGTAGAAATAAGGTATATTTATGTTGATGGCTTAGTTGTCCAACCTACCTCTTGCTAGTGACAGATCTGACAGAACATAACCATTGTTGTGATCTCATAGCTTATTCCAAAACTGTCGAGCTATATGAAATTGAGGGTCAAATACTTCATCATCCATATTAAGGTGATTGCTTAAAGCAAAGTAATAACGTAGGTCAATTAATAGATTGAACAGCATCTGAAGCTAGGTGAAGTCATTCAGTTAAACAGACATCTACGTCTTACTAATTAGCTTATCAAGATTGAAGGACTTTGTACTGGTTGATAAGTTGCAGTTCTTTGCAAAGTAAATAAAAGCAAATGATTGTATCAATCAAGCTATTTTTATTTCAAGATATGGGATTAATTATGATTATTTTTCAGCACTATCTTCAGTTTTATTTCTACCCATAACATTCACGTAATCCATGAATAATTATGATACCAAAAACTTAACACTTGCAAAGATCAGCTTTCCACCTAGTAGCTACTGATAAGTACATATACTGTATCTCCTTGCAATATATGTTTGTTTTATGTGGTACATTATCTACCAAAGATTGTACACTGCTTATAGATCTCTCTCTCTCTCTCTCTCTCTCTCTCTCTCTCTCTCTCTCTCTCTCTCTCTCTCTCTCTCTCTCTCTCTCTCTCTCTCTCTGTGTGTGTGTGTGTGTGTGTGTGTGTATTGTGTGAATGAGTGAATGAGTAAATTATTTTTTCTCTAAACTCTCTTGTGGAAACATAGTTTCCCATAGATTTTGAAAGTCCTTAATTGACGGAAGTTGAGTGACAACTTTTTAGATCCTTGAGTGCTTTGGGTAACACTAGCAGCTGGCAAAACTCAGAAACATTTCCAGATTATAAAGTAAATGAGGTGTTTGACAGGCATCAGTAGCTGCCACAAGTGCCCAATCAATGGTGTGAAGACAAAATCTTGAAGTCTCAGTTTCTTCAAACTCAGTCACAGAGAAATAAAAAAATGCAAAGCAAGCCACCCAATTCCTTTTTCTTTCCCGCCCATAGAGCACACAGATCATAAATAAACATAACTGGAAAGAAAAGAGAATACTTTGTAGTTGAGAGAATTTCAGCCTTTATTTTCTGAGAATATCTTGTTGCTACTGTTGATCTGGCAAATAAAACATTTGTTGTCATAGTCATCATGGCAGGCATTTTCATACTGTTTTATACCCACATTGTGAAAACTAAATTTCTCCCACAGTCACAGTGAATAAAATAAATGTGGGCAAATTCAGCCTGAATCCTTGCTCTTAGGATTTTGCAATTAATTTATGCCCCTGAAAGAATTGTGGTACACTCATCCTCAATATGTGTGCATATCAAATTTAAACAGTTTCATTAAAAACAAAAGCAAAACAGGGCATATAGTTTTTGTAGTTTGTCTTACAGATTGTCACCAATCTCTTCATTTCTCAGTGTGGAGACCATTAAGTTGGTGGCACTCTACTGTAAACAGCAGCATCTGCTATTGTATAGCTAAGCTTTCTAGAATCAGGGCTGTATAATTTTCATGAGGCTTTGGAGTTATTCTTTTTCCTCAAGGGTCTCTTCTAGTTGCGCTGCTGAGCACAGCAGTGAATGTAAGGCAGTTCAAATCAGTTCTCTCAAAGATGTAGCGCTACAGAAGAGGAAACACTACAGGATACCCTGTTTCATAAACAGTTTCCTACTTTAGAACATGATGGCATTGATTATGCATCTAGTAGTATTCATTTCTTCCTGTTTTGAGAATCCTCTGTATAGTGTTTGTTAAACTTGTCATCTGGAAGGGGGTTGTATAAACAAATGAAATTGCCAATGGGAATTTATGAAATATAAAAGGCACTGAGATGGCATTTCTTAAGTATATATAATTAGTATTCTCCAAATATATTGGGCTCTGGTGACCCCGAAGTGAAAGCCTACATATAAAAAGCTTTTCTGCTGTGGAGCAGAGAATAAAACATAGCAACCCAACCATCTCACTATCACTATCACAGATCTACCTCATGGAGAAATATTCAGATTCAATTCTCTTGATCACATTGGTGCACTGACAATATGAAAGCTGACTGAATCCACTCCAAGGTTGCTATTTGGCTCAGGGATACTTCATGTATCCAGGTTACAGCAAAAGCCATATTTACCACGCAGAGACAAAACTGCCAAGCAGTTTGGAAAGAGAACAAGTATTTTGTACACCATTCTTTTAGCGGATCATCATTACCAATGATGGGTGTCAAGGAAAGGGAAGAATCTGGTGTAATTATAATACAAGCATATCTAATTCTTACTAGTAGTAACACTGATGTGAATGTACCCATTGGATTCTGCAACATAGTAATATAAATGGGTCTGATTCAGACAGAATTGGGAAATATCAAATTGAAGCAGATTTCTTTTCAAGTAGATTGTATCAAAATCCTACTGCCCCTAAACTTTGTAAGTGGCATTAATTTTTAAGGTACACAGGAACACAGGCAGTTGTGTCTTCAAAACTCACTACACTTCTCCCTGAGCTCTTCAGGCATAGATATGTCCATGATTTGAAAAGCCAGAAAGAAGAATAGTTTTGGGACAAACAGCTCTAATTTTTAATTGCAGTCAAT
>NW_015389379.1:0-10600 GCF_001527695.2 Protobothrops mucrosquamatus
AGAGTGATGATCCACAACATCCAAGATACTTGGTACAACAACCTCCCATTTTTTGCTCCTGCTTTGAAGGATTCTGACGTTCTGAGAAACAGCCTCTAAGGTTCAAGCTTCAACAACTTCTGCCTTCCAAGCCTTCAAAGGCTCAAGAAACCCAAGTGGTTCTTCTCTTCTTCAATGTAGGCCGTTACGTTCTTCCTCTTGGCTTGTCTCCTGCTAGAGCAGCCATTGGCAGAATGTAAACATGACTCTGAGCGCGAAGGCAGCTGTAGGATTTTATCCTTCACCAGCCTCAGTGGTTGCTCCAAACTGGCTTTGAGTAACGTGCTGAAGCTGCCATCGGTAGCAGTAGGAGGGCTGGTGCTGTTGACTGAGGCATAACCTGAGCTGGCTTCCCCAGGAGAGGCTCGGACGATGGGAAACTCGCTCTCCTCGTTGGGATGGTCATAATCCTTCATGATGGGAAGGCTCTCGTCATCGCTGGATTCTTGGCAACAGCAAGGCTTTCTGAGGTCCTGGTGTGGTAGACTTCCCTCCGGAATTCCAATAGGAGCTGTAACTACACAGCGGGGAAATAGAAGAAAACTCTTAAAATAAGATGGTCAGCGTCAGACACAGAAACCAGGTCTACACGTGAAGGTCCAACGAAACTGATTTATTGCTATCCATGCCTATGCAAAGGAATCTTCTCAACTAACGGTTAGCCCCTGACTGAAGTAAGATAAGGGTCAATTGCAAAAGGTGGCCTTACTAGGAACTGCTTCCATCCTGCGATGAGATCTGTAATACCATCAAACATCCACATCTGCCTATCCCAGGTCCTATTATTATTATTATTATTATTATTATTATTATTACGTCTTCAAAGGAAAAAAAGAAAGTCCAGTTGCCTCGTGGAAAAGCGCCTTTGGCATGGCCTGTATCCAATCTGCATAAGGAAACTAAGATCCGGGCACAGAATAACAAGAACAATGGAAGTCTTGAAACTTGCATTTTCACAGTGGAGATAACAACAGAAGAAACAGGGGCCTTACCGTCTCCCTCCTTCTCGCCTTCACTTTCTTGATCTCCTTCATATCCCGAGCAAGCATCCAAGCTCCAGTCCAGAAAATTATCCAGAAGACTTTCTTCCTGAGTGGACAATTCAGCCGTGGGGGTGGTGACAAAGCTACCCCGGTCCTCCTGGATGCTGTCTTCCCGTCTCCTGTGGAGGGAACACCACCATGAACAACCGAGTCCAGAATGAGAAGGTCCTAAACCTCCAGAGTTCAAGGGCAGTCAAGGCTCGTGTGCTTATATGGGAGAAAAATCAAGATGGCCACCACAATCAGATCGCGCAAACGCATGCACAAAGGAGGTGGGGGGCTTGCATAGCGTGACTGCAGCTCCGTCTTGATTTTTTTTTTTAAATGTCCATCCCAGCCCATGACCTAGAAAATACCCTGATTTTCTTACAATCTAGGGGCTGTAGGTACTAATCCCACTGGAGGAGAACGAGTTCAAGACTATACCCCGGAGTCCTAGTGGACAATCACTTAAATATGAGCCAGCCGTGTGCTGTAGCTGCCAAAAAGGCCAACACAGTGCTAGGCTGCATTAACAGAGAGATAGAATCAAGATCATGTGAAGTGTTAATACCACTTTACAATGCCTTGGTAAGGCCACACTTGGAATACTGCATCCAGTTTTGGTCACCACGATGTAAAAAAGATGTTGAGACTCTAGAAAGAGTACAGAGAAGAGCAACAAAGATGATTAGGGGACTGGAGGCTAAAGCATATAAGGAACGGCTGCCGGAATTGGGTATGTTTAGTTTAATGAAGAGAAGGACGAGGGGGGGACATGATAGCAGTGTTCCAGTATCTCAGGGGCTGCCACAAAGAAGAGGGAGTCAAGCTATTCTCCAAGGCGCCTGAAGGCAGGACAGGAAACAAATAGATGGAAACTAATCAAGGAGAGAAGCAACCTAGAACTAAAGAGAAACTTCCTGACAGTTAGAACAATTAATCAGTGGAACAACCTGCCTCCAGAAGCGGTGAATGCTCCAACACTGGAAGTTTTTAAGAAGGATTGGACGGTCATTTGTCTGAAATGGTATAGGGTTTCCTGCCGGAACAGAGGGATGGACCAGATGACCTCCAAGGTCCCTTCCAACTTTATTATTAGTATTAATTAATAATAAAACACTATAAAAATACAATTGATCGGCAATTATCTTAATCAGCCTGAGCTGGAAAGAATTGCCCGTGCTTTTCCCCATCATAAGCCGCAGCGCAGTTACTGAAAAGGGAGACTGGGATGAATGAACAGCTGTCTGTTCACGTACAAAGAGTTTTTATGGTTTGTCCTGCGATAGAATTGAAGATGATTTCATTAGCGGGACTAGCTTATACAGAGGAAAACAGCTGGAGCCAAGTCAGCCAGATCTGAAACTGAAATGCAGGAATCGGAGAGACCTGGAAAGAATCTCTGCACTCTGTAAGCTTTGGGAAACTGCTAACGATCACTATAGACTCCGGGAAAGGGAAACCATTAGGTCATCTTCTAGACATTTCCCAACAGTATTTCTCCCCATTGGCCACACGATTAGGTTTTCCCCAAAGGTGAGCAAATCTTGAATTACAGCAAAAACGCTTGTGAGAGCAAAACGAAACAAAAGTCCAAGGAGAAACCTAGAAGTAGAACTCTTAGAACCCAGTTATTATCCAGAGATGGAAATCAAGGTTCTACTGGTCTTGGGTCTACAAAGTCAAGAAATGTTGCAAACGCTACTTTCTTCCTTCTACGAAAAGCCTGAAGATGTCAACAAATGCTCAACCCATTGGCTTCTGCTGTCTTCAAGCCATTCTGTATTTTTTTTTTTAAGCAACAGAACTTGTGTTTTTTTCTACAATCCAACCTTTCTTCTCCTGGAGACCTTATAGGACCACCTGCTTGGCCCAAAGCAGCTGTTCCTGCTTGGAGCTGGAGACCCCAATTCCGCTGTCCATGCAGTGCCCACCTCCTGCCAATCCGATCGGAACCCAAGGACTGAACTTGCCTTTTAGAACGTTTTCCAGAAGGGGAAGTGAGGAAGGTCTCCACTGCATTCACGTACGAAGATCCGGGCTCCGGGTCTTCCTGTTTCACTCCTAGCAGGGAGCAGAGCTGGCTGTAGCTCATCACCTAGAGCAACAGGTCAACTGAGGTGGGATGCGGCATCAAAGCTGCCCCTTGCTACCAAATACTGGGTCCCTTTTTCTACCTTCAACCCAAAGAAACACTTCTTGCTTCTTCAACTGCTTAGTTACAGTCAGGTGCGAAGAATCAGGACCACACATTAAGCTGCAGTTCAGATTTATTGCTCAAGCTTATTGCTCAAATAACTAAAGTTCAACACTAAATTGGCACTGGATAAGGGTCAACGGAATTCAGAAGGAGTTGGACCGATTGTGGCTATGTAACGACTCTAAGCTGATGACACGCTTAACTCCACCCCCAGCTCTGCCGGCTCTTCTCCTACAGTTACCAGATACAGGTACAGTCTTTGCTTAGTGATCACAACTGTGATCGGCAACTCTGCCTTATCCTGCGACTCTGACGGACTTACATCCTCACTCCCAATATGGTTGTTAAGCAAATCGCTAGCATTCGCTAACCAGATGACCTCCAAGGTCCCTTCCAACTTTATTATTATTATTATAACATCCCATCGCTATGGCTTGCAATTTCACCGCTGACTTCTCCATTGGTTCTGCTTGTTAGAAGCCGGCTGTGAAGTACACAAGTGGTGCTGCCTTGACCATAGGACCCTGCGATGGTGGTCAATGCGAGGATCCATTGCAAAGGTGTTTTTAAGCACCGTTGTAACTTTGAATGGTTGCTAAACGAGGCAGTCAGTAAGGGAGGTCTATCTGTAATTCCCCCCCTCCCGGAATTCTCTAGTTAGCCTACCTCTTCCTTTCCAATTTCTTCGTAGCGCTTATCCTCAAATCGTTGCTTCACAGCAGTCAGGGACACCTGTCTATAATCTTTGGGCACATCTTCATGGAAGCTGGGAAGAGAAAAATCGAGAACTATCTCCATGAACTAGATGACCTCCAAGGTCTCTTCCAACTTTTTTATTATTATTATTATTATTATTATTATTATTATTATTATTATTATTATTATTATTATTATTATTATTATTATTATTATTATTAAATGTCTGCATGAATACAACCTAGCTCAGAGAGCACCAGGAACCTCACAGTTCTCCTCCCCTTCTCCACAACCCCTCTCCTTCTAACCCTGATGATGTTACCTAGTTGGGTCTGCAAGAAAACCACCAAGCTCAGAGACCACCAAGGACCCCTCATTTCAACCCTGAACTACAAATCCTTTATTGGGATCAAGCTCTTGCCTGATTTAGAGAGCAGCCACGGTTATTTTTCAAATTTTAAATATGAATAGAAAATATTATTTTCTACATTTAATTTTAATTAAGAAACAATGTAAATAATGCTGAATCAAGTTTAGCTGTCAGTTCTGCCCTAGCTTGGTCTCTTAGGAAAGAAAGACTCTCGACTCCACCATGTGTAGCGAAGAGTATATATTTTTACTAAAAGCCAAGTGGTTATAGTATAGAGAAACCCACCCATTCCTGAAGTTCCAGTTTGTGAAATCCCCTCCCTGCCCCAAGGTTTTACCACTTCTGGTGGAGGCTCAGCACACAGGGAACCAGCTCTTCAAGAGAAAATCCTGTATTTTCCGTTAGCTGGCTAGTCCACGGGCGAGCTGGAGACAGCACAAAGGAGAAAAACAAACATCAGTGTTGTTGCTTTTTAACCCTTCTGCACAGCTTAGCTTAAATTTATCCTGACTCGGGAATACAGGTAGTCCTCGACCTGCCACCACAATTAAGTCCCAAAATTTCTGTTGCTAAGCCAGACAGTTGTTAAGTGAGTCGTGCCCCATGTTACGACCTTGAGCTGTGGTGGCGCAGTGGTTAGAATGCAGTACTGCAGGCTACTTCTGCTGACTGCCGGCTGCCAGCAGTTTGATCCCGACTGGCTCGAGATGAACTCAACCTTCCATCCTTCTGAGGTGGGTAAAATGGGGACCCAGATTGTTGGGGACAAATATGCCGACTCCGTAAACCGCTTAGAGGGGGCTGTGAAACACTGTGAAGCGGTATATAAGTCTATTGCTATTGCTATCTAAGCCGTGGTGGTGCAGTGTTAGAATACAGGCTGGCTCTGCCCACAGCGAGGTGTTCGATCCTGACTGGCTCAAGGTTGACTCAGACCCTCCTTCTGAGGTCAGTAAAATGAGGACCCAGATTGTTGGGGGCAAATATGCTGACTCTGTAAAAATTGCCCCCATGTTCTAAAGTGCACTGAGTCTTCTTTCTCTTTTCTCTTTCATGTCAATCTGTCCATTTCTGCACAGTCTAAAATTTTCTTAATTAGTTCTTCTTCCGTTGGTCAGTTTTCATTTTTTCAATATTGGGCAAATACTATCCTTACTGCAGTTCATACATGTCAAATTAAGTGTGTACCATCTTTCTCATAGTTCCCTCCTATTATGCCTAACAGACACCATTCTGGCTTAAAATCTATATGGCCAAACATATGAATTTGGACCATGTGGCCACTGGGAAGCTGCAACGGTCGTAGTTGTGAACAAACGGCCGCAAGTCACTTTTCAGTGCCGTTGTAACTATGAACTATGAGCTGGAATTGGGTATGTCTAGTTTAACGAAGAGAAAGACGAGGGGGGACATGATGGCAGTCTTCCAATATCTCAGGGGCTGCCCCAAAGAAGAGGGAGTCAAGCTATTCTCCAAAGCGCCTGAAGGCAGGACAAGAAGCAATGGATGGACACTAACCAAGGAGAGAAGCAACCTAGAACTAAGGAGAAATTTCCTGACAGTCAGAACAATTAACCAGTGGAACAACCTGCCTCCAGAAATGGTGAATGCTCCAACACTGGAAGTTTTTAAGAAGAGATTGGACAGCCATTTGTTTGAAATGGTGTAGGGTTCCTGCCTGAGCAGGGGGTTGGACCAGATGACCTCCAAGGTCCCTTCCAACTTTATTATTATTATTATTATTATTATTATTATTATTATTATTATTATTATTATTATTATTATTATTATTATTATTAACGGATGTTAAACAAACAGTCGTAAATCGAGGAGCACCTATACAGATCTTCTTCCCATCTACCAAGGCCATTCTCCATACCACTTCATTAAGCCAAGCTTCACAATTGCGATGGATTCAACAGATCATGGTAAACAAAGAACAGCTGGGCTTTTGTTCAGACCAGACTTACCTTGTCTGTGCAGGACTTTTGCTAGTAGCAGAGCTGCTGCAGACAAGCGGGCAGGGGAGTAGACGCAAAGACCCGTGTTCAGGAGGGAGAGTTCACAGATGAAGCTGTACAGGGAGGCAGTCCTTCTTTCCAGCGAGACGACGTTCAGCAGGACTTCTTTATAATCAATAATGGTAGGAATCTTTTTTTAAAAAGGGGAAAACAAGAAATGCTAAGCCACCCACGTTCATAACCTGGGCACGATGTAAGAATAGAAAGCCTCCAGAAGCTTTCTGGAGCTGTGGCTGTTATATGAATTCATTTTGAATGTTTTAAATATTTGGTTTAAAGACTTCCGATCTCTTCCGGCTTCTTAACATTTCTAACCCACTGTTCTGCACTAGGTTTCAAAGCCTGCGAAAGTCAAAAGACGTAACGCCAGTTCCAGAAACCCTAGAGTGAAAAGTATTTGTGGGTTTTTTTTTCTGGGTTACTTGGTTTTATAAATTCGAGGGAGGGAGGGAGGGAGGAAAAAGGAAGGAAGGAAGGAAAGAAGGAAGGAAGGAAGGAGGGAGGAAGAAGGAAGGAAGGAAGGAAGGAAGGAAGAAGGCAGGCAGGAAGGCCTGTTTTGCTATTGCAAGAAGGAAGGAAGGAAGGAAGGAAGGAAGGAAGGAAGGAAGGAAGGAAGGAATCAACTGACTATTCCCAATTTTACAAATCTGTCCTAAGTCCTATACCTGTAGCTGGAACCTGTAAAATATAGGAAACAGCTACAGGATAACAGGTAAGCTGGATGTCAGCAGGATTAAAATTCTGGCTAACCACAAAAATTCCCACAAAAGTCTGCGAGAGAAAAATCAGTAGGGTTCCCCAGCAGGGGATCGTAAGAGAGCTACAGCATACACGAAATATAGATTTGCTCTACAATGCCAGGGAAGGGGAAACAAAATACTGACACACAAGAAGACCTGGTTCCCCAGAAGCGGTCCATCTGAGCTGCAGCTTATACGGAGTCCCAAGAGCAACGAAACTGGTTTTGCTGGACCAGAACAAACTAGGCCCATCCGTCTCCATCGAGCAGCTGATGCCCGAAGCCACGTTCGTCACCTCCGCACAACTGTACCTTTATCCTGCCTTCCAGGGCAGAAATGATCTCCCCCATCATCCTCACCAGATCTTCGTACTTGTACGTGTTGTCGGTCAACCAAACCGCTTCGCGAATCGTCAGAATCTCTTTGCTCACAAAGCTGAAACCAGACAAGCAGTGTGCGTCAAAGACCAACCGCGGGAGAAGTAATGGAGGCCTCACTGACCCAATTCTCACTGGGGGGGGGGGAAACCAACCCACCCGTAAGCAGCGAAGTCACTAATGCTTCATCTGATTTCTAAGGGCAGAAGCGGAGTAACTCAAAACGAATCTCAGCAAAAGCGAATTCGGAAGCACGTCGCTCGACAGGGTCCCTGAGCACTTGTCTGAGATGGTATAGGTTCTCCTGCTTGAGCAGGGGGCCAGACTAGATGACCTCCAAGGTCCCTTCCAGCTTCTATTCTATTCTAAAATGCATGGGCTCTACTGCCATAGCATTCAGAAAAACGTTGCAATCCCCATTCAACAAAAATTACTACGACTGTAGGAATTTAGTTTTGGAGCTAATATGTTTAAATAAGAGAAATTTGGGGGCCCTGAAATAGTTAAATAATTAGGTTAGCTTAAATTCAAATATTTGGAAAAATTAATAAAGTTTAAAACAGGGTCTTTGGGATAGATAAGGAGCTTTCGTAAAAGATTATTGACTAATGAAATTTACATCTGGCAATATACTTAATGAAAATCTGTGTTGGAAATGTTCTAATGAGATTTCAATAATTTAAACAGATAGAGAGCATTGGTTTTGATCTAAGCATTTAATTTCTATATAGCGATATATTAATGAATGAATTGGGGGCTATAGGATTGTACTAATTTGATTATTATATTGATATTGAGCTGTTGAAACTTTTTATTGACTAAGGAAATTGATACTTAGATATATTAATGAATGAATTTATTTGAATTTGATTGATTATAATATTCTACATCGATAGAGAGGGAGGTTTGAAGAAACATTGTGTGAATTGTATACATATAATGCTATTGTTCTCTTTTTTGTAATTGACCACCGTATCTCCACGCTGGTTCTTAAGCTTCTGTTGGTGTAAAATGGAAAATAAAAATAAAAATTGTTTATTAAAAAAAAAAAAATTACTACTACTTTCAGAGCAAGCCGCTATCAGCACCGCCAAGAGCTAGATGGCTTACCGGGTACAAATAACCATGCACGCGATTCCTAAAAGCTGCAGCTGAGCCCGGGGCACGGGTCTTAGTTTCAAGTACCGATCCACACAGCCAATGGTCATGTGAAGGCAAAGGCTGGAAAAATCTTTCATGGTGGCGACTTCCACCAGCCAATCCACCAAAATGTATCTAAAATAAGGAAGGAGAGCAAAGCAGTTAGACTAGACATGTCAAACACAAGACGGCTCGCGAAGTGGTTTCATGTGGCCCGCGAAGCCATCCTGGAAACAGTGAGGGAACGGCCCCCCGCTGCCTTGGCCCCGGCCCAGGCTAGCCGGGAGCCAATGTACAATTTTGTGGTGGCCATCTATGCTGAAATGCATTCAGTCTTAGCTCCACAAGGCCGTCTGGAAACAACGAGGAACCAGGAGAACCTTGAGCAGCAGCCTTGAGGAAGTGGGGCTGGGTTTGGTGCCGCGGGTGCTCGAGGGCCAGGCTGGGCATTTGACCTCTGTTGCCCAGGGCTCTGGGCAGCCCGCACCACCATCCAACCCCGACCCCGCATGGCCTGAGAGCAACAGTGAGGCTCCTCCAGTGGACCATGCCTTGGCACTTGCCCCGGTCCCACCCCCTTCTGCCAGAGACCCTCAGATCCGTCCCACTCCTGCCCAGGACCCCACAGGCACCCTTGACGCCAACGATGTAGAGTTGGCCATGCCCACCCAGTAGGCCACACCCACTCCATCCGCACCCACCCTGGCCATACCCACCCGGCCCCCTGGGGCAACCGCAATGCTGATGCGGCCCTCAATGAAATTGAGTTTGACACCCCTGAGTTAGACATTCATCTTTGCTATAGGCTGGGAAGCAGTTATCCCGTTGTGCTTCTTTCGTCAGTCAATTTCCCCTTTTTAAAAAAATAAATATTAAGATTTCTTCGTAAGTAAAAAAAAAAAACCAGAATGAAAAAAGAAAAAGAAAGGATGACTGAAGAAACTAAAATTAATGACTTGTCACCTTCAAGGAATACATCATCGTGGGTTGCTAAACAAACGGTTGTAAATCAAGGATTCCCTGTATGGCACCTCGCGCCGAATGATTTTTAAAAAGCCACGTTAACTTTTATTGTGTCATAAAAACCAAAATCGTTTTCCTAAAGAAATCGGTTTTAGCATATCCAGACTGATACTTGAAGCATTTTCACCATCTAGCGAGAGAGTCCAAGTTTTTAGCATGGCGAGTGACAACGTATGTTTAAGGATGCTAAGGGATCCATTTTCAACCCTAAGTAGGACCCCCGCCCCATATTTAGCCTAATGTTTTTTAAAACTGGCAGAAACCGGGTGGTTTCTAGATTTTGTGGGATCTCAACCTTTTAAAATCTGAGCTTCACACTTTTTCAGAAGCAACCTGAAACCTACAAGCTCTTAATAAATAGCGTTTTCCTGCCCCACCAACTAGAGATTAAAATTCCAAAAGTGGGGGGGAACCCCCTCCGTTTTGTAAAGTGGTTTTATTCCTGTTGATCCAGCTAATTAAATTGCCCAGAGTCACTCGAGGGTGAGATGGGAGGCATATACACTTAATAATAATAATAATCTTCTTATATATAAATAAAAATGTAAATGTTTGTTTGTTCAAAATCTTAAATCTCCGAACGTTCTTCACCGATTGCTTTGAAATTTTGACACAACATTGCATTTGAATACGCGCGTGTTTTTATATACCTATATTATATAGATGTCACACCTGTGACAGGTAAAAACATGCTTTTTTTGAAAAACAGCACCATCTGTTGGACGTAAAAGCAAGACACACTATGATTTTACGATTCCATTTCAATGTTTCCGATTTATTTATTTATTTATTTATTTATTTAATTGCATTTATATCCCGCCCTTCTCCTTTCGGACTCAGGGCGGCTAACAATCAATTAAAATACAAAAAATACAAAACCCCTGTTAAAATTAATTAAAAAGAAATATTTAACTGTGATCTAATTAAAAGTAATTAAAACCCCTTTAAAATCCCTTAGGCCAGTCCCGC
>NW_015389379.1:10700-56397 GCF_001527695.2 Protobothrops mucrosquamatus
AATTAAAAACAGCAGGGAACAGATGTCTTTACCTCATTGTCTCATTCATCCCCTTTTGGACAGTGAAAATGCTTTGCTTGCTCAGAGGAAGAGAGGCCTGGAAAAACTGGGAGAGGGTCTCCAGGGACATCTTGCTTTCCGGCCCCAGTTGGCTTCCGTTCCCGCAAGCTTTGGAGAGGGTGATCTGCACAAGGTAGAAAGCAACCCAAGTCAAGACAACGGAGCCACTATTGTATTCGGTGACTGAACCCTCAACACTTTAGGGCAGGGGGTCTTCAAACGTGGCCCTTTTATGACTTGTGGACTTTAACTCCCAGAATTCCTCAGCCAGCATGCCTGGCTGAGGAATTCTGGGAGTTGAAGTCCACAAGTCTTAAAGTTGCCAAGGTTGAGGACTCCTGCATTAGGTGACTGAAGGCTCTGTTATCTGATTGGTCCTTGGGCAGCATCCCTTTCCCGCATCCCTCAAAGCCACCACTTTGAACCATCTGATCAATTAGGGCAGGTCCTTCTTAAGTTTCTCCCTCTGCCTGTTAAGCCTTTGGGGGGGGGGGGCTCCTGCCTCTTTTGTCTGATTGTGTCACGGGCAGCATCTATTCTCTTCGCCCACTGAAGTCATGCTCACGTATCTTTACAAAACAAAAACTTCAGATCCAGGATCCGATGACCATACCTGAGCTTCCCAAGACCCCTTGGCTGCGTAGTCCCTAAGTTGTCTGAGGCTCTGAAGGTATCTACCAGGATCTGACATCTGTAAGAAACGAAGGAAGTCATCACACCTTCTTCTCACGGGGCTCTAAGGAGAGCCACCTCTTCCCAGGAGACCCTTGGCGTTGCAGCCTCTTACACCGAAGAAGACTTTTTGAACTCACAGCAGCTTTATGGTTATTTTCCCACAGGAGGTAAGAGCTGTGCAAGCAGCCTTGCTTTGAGGACTCTTCAAACATCTCCAGAGCTTCTTTCCTCTTCTCTTCGTCCTAATAACAGAAAGGAGGAAGGTGGGGGACATGGCTTTGTTCTGGGATCACATCACAATGCAGTCCTTTTTGAATGGGCCCTGGATACAACTTTGTCAACAGTCCTGGCTTTTGTTTTAAGTTTCAAGGTATATATAGCTGCCAAATTCACATATGGGACCATTAAACACACAAAATAAAAACACACAGCAGCTCACCATCATAAAACAGCCACAATCTGCCTGGCTGTATCAACCTGGGGGGTTTGATACACTCTGGGCCCCTTTGATTAAACAATGTCATCTATGGGGATCTTGGGAACAGGAATATGGGCTATGATGGTGCTAAAAAAAATAATCTCATTATCAATGCTCGCAGTTGATCTTCCCTCATCATGAGATTACCATTAGTCAAAATGTGTTGTCCTGTGCTTGAGCTGTTATTCCCCCCCCCCACTGCCCTACCTAGCAGAGTGTAGAGTTTGGAGAGGAAGGGATTACAAGAGAGTAAGCAGGCACACAAAGGGGAATACACTGGGATGTTTTGCATAGTGTGTTCACAGCTGCTGGTGCCAGCGCATTCCTGTGGATGTGTATTCCTCATTTTGTGTCTGCTTACTTTCTTGTAATTCCTTCCTCTCCAATAAATGTAAATACGGAGATTAACTCTCTTGTTAATTATCCCGGCGCTAGAGTAAGTATTTCAAAGGTCAGGGGAGTAGGAAAAACAGAAGCTGTCACATTCATGTGATTTTTCCACTTAGCAACTGCTTCACACAATGATCAAGTTGCTGCCCAATTATAGTTGCTTTCAAGAGGCAACTTATTTTGTTACTGTCATTTAGAGCATCAAAACTCAAACGATACTTCCAACACGTGTTTGCACACTAGACAAGATAATGACAGGCTATACATACAGGAATATATTAAAGTGGTCCTTACCTCGAAGAGATTCAAAACTTTTGCCAAACAGTATAGAATCGATCCTCGCTGAGTCTACAGAAAAATCAAAGTCAGATGGTGTGTGGAAGACATATTTAGCATAAAGAGAAGCTAGAAATCAACATTTTCAGAACTGTCTTGTGTTTTTTTCCCCCTTTTGAGCTTGCAAAGACTCTTTTTCATTACTACTGCAAATTAACCTGTTAACAATCAAGTAAAGATGTTTATTGGGCTGAGCCAACCCATTCTAGTTCAAAACAATATTGCCACTGTTCAGAAGTTCTGGAGAACTTTTTAAGAAGATAGATTTTTGGAAAAACACGCAATAAGCTCAGGGGCTTGACAAATTTAAAAAACCTTGATTGTTGCAGAGAGACAGGCTGAGTCAAGGGCAGGAGTCAAATGGAGAATTTGTATGGAATTCCTACATGGGCACAAGAGGGTGAAGTCTGACTCCTCTTGAATGCCATTGAACCTTACAAACTGAGTCTAGAGAATATTTATATATATAGGCTTGAGCAAGAAAGCAACTAATTGAATATAATAATAAAGTTGGCAGGAACCTTGGAGGTCTTCTAGTCCAACCCCCTACTCAGATAGGAAACCCTATACCATTTCAGACAAATTGTTGGCCAATCTCTTCTTAAAAACTTCCAGTGTTGGAGCATTTACAACTTCTGGAGGCAGGTTGTTCCACTGGTCAATTGTTCTAACTGTCAAGAAATTTCTCCTTAGTTCTAGGTTGCTTCTCTCTTTGATTAGTTTCCATCCGTTGCTTCTTGTCCTGGCCTTCAGGCGCTTTGGAGAATAGCTTGACTCCCTCTTTATGCATGGATCTTGTTGTTTGCACCTGGTACTGATTTAGATTACACTTTTATTAGCTTTGGAATATATGCTTGTAGGTTCCTTGATCTAGTGAAAATGTATCAGTCTATATTCTGAAATAAATGAGGACTAGAAACTTAAAGACTGTCAGTATTTGCACTGTGTGGCTGGTGTAGTACTGCTGCCTTGGTCATATTGATGATCCAGATTATTGTGCCCATTCTAGGCAAAAACAAGTCCTGCAAGAAGGGCGAATCGAAGTCTGAAAGACACAGAACAAAGGCAGCTTACTTTTCGCTGCTGACACTCTCTCCGGAGGCTCTCGTACACCACGGCTTTGCAACAGCTCCCGCCCAGAGACCAGGGGGGACGGATGAACAGCCAGACAAAAGGCACCGCGGAGACGTTCAAGCACTCGGCCAGGCTGAAAAAGTGGGATGCCTTCAGCCCGTTCACTTCCGCACGGCCTTCATCGGAAACAGATGCTATAAAAATAAAATAACATAAAATAAAAGAGGGGGAGATGATCAACCGGGATGCAGGATGAAATTTCAACTACCGGCTTGTGGACCGTTAAGTTCCATAACTGTGGCTCTGCTGTAGGGTAAGGCGCAAGAGATCCATAAAGCGGGGCCCTCCGTTCCTGGTGTTTTCTGCCCACCCCAGTAGGTCTGGCAAGGTGGGCACTTTCCTGGTTTCTTTGGTGAAACAGGGTCACTGGTGGGGCCTTGGAAGCATGCCTTCTGCCAGAGATTTGGATGGCCCTGACTTGGTTGGCCTTCGGGAAAATGGGAAAGAAAGAAAAAAAGAAAGAAAGAAAGAAAGAAAGAAGAGGAAAGAAGGAAGGAAGGAAAGAAATAAGAGGAAGGAAGGAAGGAAGGAAGGAAGGAAGGAAGGAAAGAAAGAAAGAAAGAAAGAAAGAAAGAAAGAAAAGGAAGGAGGAAAGAAGAAAGAAAAGAAATTGAGAAAGGAGGAAGGAAGGAAGGGAGAAGAGAGGGAGGGAGGAAAGAGGAAGGAAAGGAGGGTAGAAGAAGGAAGGAAAGGAGAGAAGGGAGGGTAGGAAGGAGAAAGAAGCAGAAAGGAGGGAAAGGAGAGGATGCAAGAAAAGAGAAAGTAAAGGAGGAGAGGGAGGGAGGGAGGGAAGGGCAGTGATTTAGCTAAAGGCTTCTTTTTCAGACTTGTACATCAAACTCAGCTACAAATCAACTTATTTGTCACAACCAAGGTCCTGCGGCAAGCAACGTCGGGCATGGCTCAAACTGGCAGTCCACAACAACTGTCTCCAAAGTGGGGTGCACACACACTTACGGCCTTCATTGTAGAGGTAGGCTATTCCAAGTTTCACAGCAGCTTCAAAGTTACCCTTTTCTGCAGCCCTGCAGGAAAACAAACAAACAAAAGCAGACTCGTATTTTGGAGGAATTCAGAGCTCAGTAAAATACAGGGAGCAGTAGAAGAAATCTGGACATTTGTGCTGCGGGATTATTCTCCCCTCAACTATCCTAACTAATGCATTTGTTGCTAGGCCAACCAACATCACCCGAGAGAGGGTGAACATTTGAAAGATCAAAGACTTTTGTTTGCACTAAAACTCATTGTTCTGTCCAGTGATGTTGTTGTTGTTGTTAGTTGCGAAGTCGTGTCCGACCCATCGCGACCCCATGGACAACGTTCCTCCAGGCCTTCCTGTCCTCTTCCATCTTCTGGAGTCCATTGAAGCTCACGCCTCCTGCTTCAGGGACTCCATCCAGCCACCTCCTTCTCTGTCGTCCCCTTCTTCTCTTGCCCTCCATCTTTCCCAGCATCGGGCTCTTCTCCAATGAGTCCTTCCTTCTCATTAGGTGGCCAAAGTACTTGAGTTTCAACTTCAGGATCTGGCCTTCTAAAGAGCAGTCAGGGTGGATCTCCTCTAGGACTGACCAGTTTGATCGCCTTGCAGTCCAGGGGACTCGCAGGAGTCTTCTCCAGCACCAGAGTTCAAAGGCCTCCATTCTTTGGCGCTCAGCCTTTCTTGTGGTCCAACTTTCACAGCCATACATTGCAACTGGGAAAACCACGGCCTTGACTATACGCACTTTTGTTGGCAGGGTGATGTCTCTGCTTTTTAGTATGCTGTCTAGATTTGCCATAGCTTTCCTCCCCAGGAGTAAAAGCCCCATGGACAGTACCAGTGATAATATCTAGGCATAAATACATACAGGTAATCCTCGCTTTATCAGTCGGCCACTTAGCAACTGTTCTTGCGTAGTGCGAGGCAGCTGGTGGATTTCCCAAGTTCTAAAAAAGTTACCTTTCGAAGATTTTCAAGTTTCTCGGGGAAGGCCACTCTTCTTGAAAGCTTGCACAGGCCCAAATGCAGGTGTGGTTATCTATAAGATACTTAAGATGAGAATGCACCTGGAAGAGAGCGAAGCAGACTGTAATAGCCAAGGAATCCTCAAATAAAGGCAATTAATGTTCAGCCAGGTGGAATATCCTGAGAAACAATTGTACAAGACCGGAAGGACAGATTATGCTGTTTGCATCGTGGCAACAGTCCGCGATGCAAACAGGCAACAATTTGGGGCTCAACTGTGGTCGTAATACAGGACTACCTATAGAGTAAGAATACCTACGTCGAAAATCTATCTGTCTATATAAATAAAAATGTAAATGTTCGTTTGTTCAAAATCTTAAATCTCCGAAAGTTCTTCACCGATTGCTTTGACATTTTGACACAACGTTGCATTCGAATACGCGCGTGTTTTTATATAACCTACTATTATATAGATGTCACACCTGTGACAGGTAAAAACATGCTTTCTTTGAAAAACAGCGCCATCTGTTGGACGTAAAAGCAACACACGCTTTTACCAGGCTGAGCCACAGCAACGCGTGGCCGGGTACAGCTAGCGCAAAATAAAATAAAAGGTTTTCGACTTACAGCTCGGAGGGAAAGGATGTCTTCTATAGGAAGGCCTTTGAGAACATGGAAGAGAATGTCTTCTGGAAGACACAGCAAGGTCAGGATTCGGGGTCTCTTCTTCACCCTTCTCTTAGAAGGGACCGGGAAGCACCGAGAGCATCGGCAGTGGGTGACTGCAACGAAGACGGTGAGAGAAAATATGAGGAACCATCGGGCGCAAAGAATCAGAACCATCCATTAAGGTGCAGCTCAGAAGATTTATTGGTCAAGCCCCAAAACCAGAATCCAGTCAACTGAAGTTTAATATTAAAATTGGTGCCAGAATGAGGGGTCAGCGGAATTGAGGAGTTGAATTTGGAATGTTTGTGGCTACGTAACGATTCTTGGCTAATGACTTGCTTAACTCCGCCCACCGCTCTGCCTGCTCCTCTCCTACAGGAACTGATGTGGAAGCAGTAGAACTCCCAAGCTGGATGACATCGCCAGGTCTCCAGTTTCTTCTAAAAAACTACTACGCCAAATCCCACAATGGATTTACTACTAGCATAAAAATGCCGTGCCTCTTTATCTGAGAGAAAGCTCTGCCAAATTCAGCGTGACTTTTCTTCTGAGCGAAGACGCACAGAATTGGACCCATTTCTCTGACTGACGGAAATAAAGCAGGAACACATGTCGGCATTTAGAAACAGGGAATCCGGCCCACCCTTTCGAATTCTTTACCTGCCCGTGTCAACGATCAGGCGGATCAACTGGATCTCTTGTGTTAGAAGCTATCCAGCCAGCGAACCTGGCCCACCCTTTGTAAAATGATCTGTCCTGGAATTTTAACAAGGCAGGACGAGACTCCAGGAAGTTTGCAAGAGACACCGTGATTTCATAAGACTCCTAAGCCGTTGCCGAAAAGTGTCTTTTTTTTTTTTTTTTTTGCTAATTATGGGATCGCCCCAGATTGTGCAATAGCAAATCATTGCTAAAGGAGGATTGCCAAATTTCAGCTGACTTTAAAATGGGCAAGATTGGCAATTTTATACATTTATATCCTGCCTTTATGATTTGTGCAAATAGCTCAAGTTGAGCAAACATACGTAACGTTCCTTCCGCCTCCTGTTTTCCCCACAAAAACCCTGTAATTTGGGTTGGGCTGACTTATATACCGCTTCACCGTGCTTTCTAAGTGGTTTATAGCAGGGGTCTCCAAGCTTGGCAACTTTTGGACCTCAACTCCCAGAATTCCCCAGCCAGCATGACTGGCTGGGGAATTATGGGAGTTGAAGTCCAAAAGTTGCCAAGCCTGGAGACCCCTGGTTTACAGAGTCAGCCTGTTGCCCCCAACAATCTGGGTCCTCATTTTACCGATCTCGGAAGGATGGAAGGCTGAGTCAACCTCGAGCTGGTCTGGATCGAACTGCTGGCAGTTGACAGATTTAGCCTGCAATACCGCCTTCTAACCACAGCGCCACCACAGCTCAATAGTTCATTTAGTAACCATTCAAAGTTACAACAGCACTGGAAAAAATGACTTATGACCGTTGCAGCATCCTCACGGTCACGTGACCAAAATCCAGACGCTTGGCAGCTGACTCATATTTATGACGGTCGCAGCGTCCCGGGGCCATGTGATCCCCTTTTGTGACTTCCTGACAAGCAAAGTCAATGGGGAAGCCAGATTCATTAAACAACCAGGTTACTAACTTATCAACTGCAGTGATTCGCTCAGCAATCGAGTGAAGGAAGTTTGCAAAATGGGGCAAAATCCACTTAACAACTGTCTCCCTTAGCAGCAGAAATGTTGGGAACGATTGTGGTCGTAAGTCGAGGACTACCTATATTTAGTAATAGTAAATTAATATTTTAAAGCAATAAAATATTTTAATTAAGGCCTGTGCGTTGTTGTTTTTTTCCAAGCCATAATATCATTGCACACTTTAATAGACTATAGTGTATACATAAATTTTATATGCACAGGAAAACAAAAAAAATCATATGACACTATTGAGATATTCTCTTTATTGCAGTGGTTTGGAATTGAGCCCATAACATCTCCAAGGTGTTCCTGTATTCAAATTGTATTAAAATAACTCATCCTGGGGAAAAGTGTTTGGATTCAAACCTCTTTAGGGAAGTCAAAGCAAAAAAAACTGCTGCTATTTATTCTTTCCTCCCAAATTTCATTTCCCTTTATAAAAGGGAGATAAAACAGCAAAATTCGGTTGAGTGAAGCCTCGTGGAACATCTTTGAAGCCAGCAGTTTAATTTTTTTTTAAATAAAACTGGAAGCTGTTTAAAATATACAAAACTGTATTTCTTTCTTTGATGTCTCTAATCAGCGAGTTCTGGTTTTACCATATATTAAAAAAAAAAAAAGACATTGATTTTAACTCTGCTTAAAAAGCAAATAATTACACTCCTTTCAAAGACTTAAACCTTTCTTTCCCCATGCCAAATTTTGTTCTGGGTCGATTTATGAGCTACCTGTCCTCTTTGGTACAGGATGGGGGAAAAAAAAAATACCCCAAAGGCATTCCTATTGTAAAGGAGAAATCTTGTATTATGGTCTTATGGAGCCCATGCAAGAAGTCTTAAGCCAATCCCCTCCGCAGACAGACCAGCTCTGATCCTCTATAGGCTCCACTTACTTTTTAAATCGACCCGCCCAAAAAAAACCCAGGGACGTCCTCCCGTTGAGGTTTTAAAAAATTAGAATATATATATATATATTAAAAAAGGGAGGAATAAACCACTTCAGCTCCAGCAAGGAGGGCATACAGTAATAAAAAAAAATGGGTTTAAAAACAAACCATCCAAGTTGGAAGACGCTCCAACAAGCCACCAAGAAGCGCAACTTCAACCCAAGTTTTTTGCCCAGACATCCGATGGCGCCGTTGCACGGGACGGGCTTGGCTGGTTGACGGCTGGGGAGCCCCGGGGGCTGCGGCACGGTGGCGAAGGGAGGGGAAAAAGCAGCCCCCCGACTCCATTTCTCCCACCCGGGTTGCCGATCCAGCTTGGGGCTGCGTTCACACGTTACCTGCCGCCCGGATTAGGCTTTCCGACGATTGCACGGGAGGCAGCCGGTGCGCCCATTTGGGGAAGGGGGAAAAAACGGTGGGTGCCTTGCATCCCACGCACCCACCGCGGGGCTTTGCACGTACTCCTCCAGCCCTCCCTTCCGACGTGCCCCGGGTTGCAGCACCGCTTCAACCTGCAAGGCAACCCCCGGACACGCGAGCAAGACCGGCTGGGTGGAAAGAGGGACTGAGCAGCCTGTCCCGGGGATGAACGGTCGTGGGGATGAGTCACTCCCGTGTAGGAAAAACCCAACCGTGCAAACCCCACCGTGTCTTCCCTGCAGACCCCCAAAGGTAGAGGCTTCATAGGGGCTACGCCCCCTCCCCAGCCCTACGGCCCCTCGCAGGCTTTGCAAAGAGTCCACTGGACACTCACCGCCCGCTTTCATCCTTGCCAGCCGGCCGGTGGACTCTCGCCTCCCCCGGGCAGCGCTCGCAGAACGGCCGCCGCGGCGCCAAGCAGCTAGTTCGTAGTGAGCGCCGAGCCGGCCGGGGTGGGAGGGGGGGAGGAGGAGGAGGGGCGGGGCCCGGAGAAGGCTCCTCCCCCGTTACTCCGGCGGCCTGCCGCTCTAAACCCGAAGCCCCGCCCCTGGAGGCGAGCGAACTAGCCAATCGCCTGGCGCGGCCGGACCGAGTTAGGGCCACGCCTCTTTTCGTTTTTAAAGCCAGCCACCTCGCGCCCTCTTTTTCAAACCTAGCAAGAGCGGGGATTGGACAGGGGGCGGGGAGGGGGCGGGGCCAGCGGGGAAAGGAGGCTACCTGGCTTGGGGGGAAGGAGGGGGGGGACCCGTCAACTTGCGGGGAGGATTCGAATCCCGCGCGTGCAGCGCAGCGTTGCGGCGCAGGCGCAGAAGCTGCTCGGGGGGGCGGCTAGCTAGCCGGGGCTGGTTCAGGATTGTGGGTTGGATTGAAGGAAACGGAGGATGGGTTTCCCGATCCCGATGCGATGCCTCGGGATGGAGGAGGATAGGAGGAGGATTCGCACCTGATGCTTTAGCCAGGCTTCTTTCTTTTTTTAAAAAAAAAATGATGACATATTAAATTCTATTACGATATATAATGTTATATTAAGGTTATCACGTAATATTAAAACCCAAAGTTGATTGTAACCCGCCTGTAAGAGAGATGGGCGGCATATAAATTTTAAAATAAAAGTTGGCCCAAAAAAACAAGATTGCAAAAATCAAACAAACAATGCAAAAGCAAAGAACAGCTCATAAACAATAGCAATACAATCTAAACAAGAAAGAGGAGGGGGGGAAACAAGGAAAGTAATAACTTAAATATCCAAATTGGGTGTTTTGCAAACTTGGCCCACTTTGGGATGTCTGGATTTCAATGCCCAGAATCCTCTAGCTGCCAGAAGGGGTGGAGGGAAATTCCCCTTCTGGCTGGGGAATTCTGGGAGTTGAAGTCCATACATCTGAAAGAGGCCAAGGTTGAGAAACATGGAGATGAAATTGCTTTATGTAATAATTGCTCCATCTGCAAATCACCAAACCCTTCACTGGCATCAGGTGTCCACCAGGGGGCGCCCAATCCAAACGGTCTTGCGTATCTTTTCCCCTTCTTCCATAATCTTAATGCAAACCAGCTAAAAAGCCGAAATGTCTCTTTACTTATGTTGGAGAAAACCCCCAAGAAGTAAAGAAAGCTTTCTGGGGCAAGCTTACCACATAAATAAGCCTCGTGAGCCCAAGAGGACCATCAACTTACAACCATTTAACCAGGATGGTATAAAGGTCTCCTGCCTTGAACAGGGGGTTGGACTAGAAGACCTCTGAGGTCACCCTCCAGCCCTAGGATTCTATGTTCTGCATTGTTGAGCGGTGCACAAAATGTGCAGGATGCCCCCTGAAGCATCAATGCTTCAAACAGAGCCGTACAGGTAGTCCTCAACTTATAGTTGCTTAGCAAGCATTTGAAGTTGCAATGGCTACTAACAGGTGTGGATTTGAAGTTCTAGTAGCTGCAAACACACACACACACACACACACACACACACACACTGTAGTTGTGTGATTGTATTTTGGATGCTCGGCAACTTGACCATTAGCGGCATCCTGAAAGCCTGGGACCGTGATTCACGATGTATTTTTGCCAGAAACTGATGTTTGCTTTTGGTTTCCAGCAAAAAAAATAGGCCCATTGCAAACGACTGCTTTGCTTAACCCTAACCCCTAACCCTAACCCTAACCCCCTAACCCGTAACCCCCTAACCCCCTAACCCGTAACCTGTAACCCTAACACCCTAACCTTAACCCCTTTTGCGACTTTCTGGCAAGCAAAGTCAATGGGGAAGCCAAATTCACTTAACGGTCGGGTTACTAACTTACCAACTGCAGCGATTCACTTAACAACGATGACAAAAGATCGTAAAATGGGGGCAAAACCCACTTAACAAGTATCTCACTTAACAACAGAAATGTTGGGCTCAATTGTGGTCGTTAACCAGGGACTACCTGTACTTTAATTGCTCACATATGATGCTAAAATATGATCCAAACATCACAATCAGCTCCTCAGTGTTCCTCCTTTTGAGAGAACGTGCAAACAAACAAACACACACACACACACACACACACACACACGAGAACACAAACACACATGCTTTCAGAGGCTAAAACGCACTTCTCCCCCCTCTGAAATGGAAACTACAATCTCTTCAAGGAACAGTGTGGCATAATAATAAAAAATATATAACACGGTATACGAATCTCCCTATGCCAGAATCATTTCTGTACTCGTAAATTGGTTTCAGACAACCCACCAAGCCCTCGTTTGCTTCCCTTGGCTTGATTGCATAACTCCCAGGTTTATGGCTAGGCCACTTGTGGGAATCCACCCCGTTGTGGTGCATTCAAGCCTTGCGTGAGCAAATGATAACTGATTGCACCGTGCGAGCCCTGCCGATGAGTTATAGACTTTCCCTGGACACCAGTTGATTGCTAGAAAAGATCGTTCAGTTCTCCGAGGTTCTGTCTGATTTCCCTGGGCGTAATAAGCCTTTGATTAAAAAAAAGACTCACTTTGGTAATTCGGCAGAGCGGAGAAAAAGATCGTGTCTTTTCTGCAGTAATTTAGGAATTCACGACTGGAAGGAAAACGGCCTTCAAGTGACAAGGATGGGTGAACATTTCAATCTGCTTTCTCGCGGCGGGGTTTAATTTGAATGCCTGTTATTAATAATACCATACCAGGAAGAAGGTTTGAAAAACCTGACAAATGGATGGGTAGCCTTTGGCGTACAGCCATCAGGGAGCCCAGATTTTCTATCCTAAGTCACCACGGGTTGTAAGTCAAGGTGCCCACGTGACACAAACCAATTTTACAATCATTTTTCCCCCAGTGGTCATTAAATGAACACAACAGTGGTAAAGGAAATGCTGCCAGTTGCACAGTGAATCTGTTCTGGATTTTTGCTGGAAACCTGCCCAGAAGATTAAGAAACTGACAAAAANTGCAGCATCCCCTGAGTCACGTGATCAAAATTCAGCCGCTTGGCAACTGACTCGTATTTATGACGGTCGCAGTGTTCCAGAATCACGTGATCACCTTTTGCAACCTTCTGACAAGCCAAGTCAAGGCAGATTCACTTAACAGCCATGTGACTAACTTAACAATTGCAGTGATTCACTTAGCAACTGCGTCAAGGAAAGTTGTAGAATGGGGAAAAATGTACTTCATCACCGTCTTGCCCTGCAACGGAAAACTGGGGCTCAATTGTGGTCGTAGGTCAAGGACTACCTGTGTTTTCTTTACGACTCAATTGCCCCTCTCCAGGGAAGACATTGGATCCCTTAACAAACTGTCTTGCCTAGGAACGGAAATTTTGAGGTCAGTTGTGGACATATGTTGAGGACTACCTGTATATCCTTTTATTGGGGATTGCGTTTCACACATTTTCATGGGATGGTGAAATTAAGACTAGGAGATGAACCTGTGCTAGGGATGGGGAGAAGTTTAACTTAAAAATCAGCCCGTTTCCAGGAAATAAAAAAGAGGTCGCCCTTGATTTACGGCTACAATTGGGAGCAGAGGTTTGGTTGCTAAACAAGGTGTTGTTAAGTAACTCGCACCCAATATTCCCATTAGTCCTTAAAACAGGGGTCTCAAATCCCCAGTCCATGGACCGGTATTGGGCCATGGAATGTCAGCAACTGGTCCGCACAAACAAGCGAAGCCCCATCCGCGGGATGCAGGCAGTACATCAGACACGTCAAACTCGCGACGTCACGTGACGTCGCGCAACGTATCGGAGCTTTTTCGCCGTTGCCAGCAATGGGGTGGGCACGGCTCCGGTGTGATGAAACCGGCCCACGGGCTGGCAGTTTGACACCCCTGCATTACATGAAACCACACACCCTCTGGTCTGTTGGAAAAACCTCTCTCCACGGTCCCTGGGGACCTCTGCCCTAGAAGACAAGGCAAAATGTTTATCTCAGAAAACGAAGTCTCTCTGGAGACATGCGGACTCCAGGTTTTGTTCCTCAATTTCAGAATGGTTTAGTGTTCTCTTGTAAAACAGATCTTGACCCAGGTTTGAAGGTGAAGATACAGTGGTAGCTTGATACTCATCGTTAATTGGTTCCGGGAGATGCAATGAGGTACCAAATAATTTTTTTGTGTGGATGTCATGAGTCACAAGGCAGCCGACACCAACAAATTCTAATGCATTGAGCAGCAAACAAATGACGAGTATCGGGACAAAATTTTCACGTTGGTTACCAAATTCAAGGAATTTCAAAGCAGTTGAGTACCAAGGGACCAATTTATGGATACGGCTGAGGTCTTAAACATTCGACTGGACCACTCTATACATCTGGCTGATTTGTCAGGTCGAGATTTTGAAGTTTGAATTGAGGTCACCTCATCCTCACGTTGTTTATTAAATGGCGAGCCCCTTTATGGTCATCTGGGATTCATGCTCGGTGTCCTTCTTCTTTGGGAAGAGAAGGTGCTCCATCGTTACCAACCATCTCCTCAAAAACAAAGAGGATGGGAGATGTTGCACCTGCTTAGCAGAAACTAAGAAATGGCTCTGATGCCATTTTGCCTGTTTGCTGAAGTATCCCAAAGCAGCCAAGTTCTATTGTTGAATCATAGCAGAAGACAAATTTGCCAGTCGGTATCCATTTGGGTGAGTTGTGTTGCTTCGTGTGGAGAACTTCATGTCATGCTGAAGGGCCTCCCCAGCATTTTTCCCCTCAGTCCCTCACAAAGCATTTTAATCTGAGGCACAATTTGCTTTCATTTCTGCAGTTCTTGAAATGCAGAGAACATACAGGGAACATTATGTGCTGACTGGTGCTCACTGCCCAGCTAACCAATAACAGAGCACAAAGTCCTTCACATAATTGGTGTCCTGTCTCCTAAATTGGGGATTTTCAAACTGTGGAACCTCTTAGTTATATATACATATAAAAAAAATACATTTCCAGGAAGAGAAAGAGGACAGCAAGTAAGCTGCATTCAAATGAACAATATATGTTTTTGCTCTTTGTTTCTTTTGGCACCCCATCAAATTCTTGTAGCACCGTAGAAGGTGGCTTGAAAAAAATCTTCCCTGAAGATACCACCAGTTTAAAAAAAAAAAAAATCCCTCATTTTCACTCTGTAGAAAAAAAGAAAAGAATTTTCTCCTTGTCATGCTTTCCAAGAAATGTACTTCTTGTTTGTTTGACGCTTTGCAGAAAACAGAACAAAATCTAGCAGACTGCTATGAGCAAACAGGGCGACTATTTCTTGGCTGGTGACTTAACCTGTGGATGTAACATTGCCCACTGAAATGACAGAAGCCGGTTCCTGTTGCTGCTAATAATAACTGGATGACTTTAGAATATGTTCATAGCTGCTTGTGGGCAACAGACTAATCAAAGGGAATGGTCAATTGTAAATTAAAGGGTGGAAATTCACCAAGTCTTCCCAGCCTCCATTCCTCTGGCGTTCTTAAAAGGCCCTGCCTTTTAAGGTGAAATACTTAGCGTGTAAGCAAATTTGCCACTTTGGGGACCTGTAACCATGACTGAGTGATGTTAGAAAAGGTGGAAAGGAAGAGATACGTTCCAAAGTATGTACAGGTAGTCCTCAACTTACAACAGTTCATTTAGTGACCGTTACAATGGCACTGGGGAAAAAATGACTTATGACCACGGCTGACACTGGAAGACCAGTTGACGGCTGTGGCCAGGGGGGCGTTTTACCGGGTACGCCTGGTTTACCAGTTGCGGGCTTTTCTGGACCGGGATGCCTTGCGCACAGTTACCCATGCTCTTGTCACCTCCCGCCTGGACTACTGCAATGCTCTCTACATGGGGCTCCCCTTGAGGAGCACTCGGAGGCTCCAGTTAGTCCAGAATGCAGCCGCGCGGGCGGTGATGGGAGTGACTCGTCGCTCCCATGTAACGCCGCTGCTACGCGAGCTGCACTGTCTGCCTGTGGCCTTCCGGGTGTGCTTCAAGGTGTTGATTATCATCTTTAAAGCGCGCCATGGCATCGGACCTGGTTACCTCCGAGACCACCTTCTGCCACAGATTACCTCTCACCGGCCGATACGCTCCCACAGGGAGGGTCTCCTCAGGGTGCCGTCAACCAGACAGTGCCGGCTGGCGACCCCCAGGGGGAGAGCCTTCTCTGTTGGAGCCCCCACCCTCTGGAACGAACTACCCCCAGAGATCCGGGTGATTCCGGATCTCCCCTCCTTCCGCCGCGCCCTCAAGACATGGCTATTTCAGCTGGCAGGACTGGCCTAAGGGGTGTTTTAAATTTGGTTTTTAAATAACTTTTTAAAAAAAGAAAAGGCCTATATTAATATTTCATTTTAACCACATTTTAAATTTTGTATATTGTATTAGCTATTTTGTTTTAAACTGGCTGTAAGCCGCCCTGAGTCCACCAGGAGAAGGGCGGGGTATAAATGTGATAGATAAATAAATAAATAAATAAATAAATAAATAAATAAATAAATAAATAAATAAATGACCGTTTTTCACACTTACGAACGTTGCATCTTCCCCACGGTCACGTGATCAAAATTCAGATGCTTGGCAACTGGCATGTGTTTGTGACGGTTTGCAGGGTCCCGGGGTCACGTGATCAACCTTCTGATCAGCAAAGTCAGATCCGTTTAACAACCGTGCTTCTAACTTAACAACTGCAGAGATTCACTTAAGAACCGGGGCAGAGCAAGAACAGGTTGTCAAATGGAGCAAAATTCATTGATCAAATGTCTTGCTTAGCAACAGAAATTTTGGGGTCAATTGTGGTCGTAAGTCGAGGACTACCTGTATACAGGAAAAAAAAGACAAGAAATGGGTCCTTTTTTACATTGAGATTGATGGGAAACTTGAGGAAAATGAAAATGAAAGAAACATCCAGAAAAATTCAACCATAGAGATATTTCATACGTGGTTTTGTTTTTTTTTTACTTTCTGGTTCTTCCCAGTTCTAGGCTTTATCATCTCAAATTCACAGCCCCCTCGTGATAACAAACTGGTTGTACTGATGTAGTGCTTAGAGAGACTTTCCGCAGACACTTAGGGAAATTGCCTTGAACGCTCCCATTTGTACTACGTGCTTATCTGCTCGGATTTTTAATCAGCCCCTACAGCGAGACAGAACAAAATGAAAAATTTATTTCAGAACAGAGCTTTCCTTGCAGTGAGAATCCCCAAAGCAAGAAAGTAAAAAAAAATTATACGGTGGCAGATGTCTTACAAAGGAGGTCCTTGACAAAAGCACAGATTTAACCGTTTCAACTGGCCGTTTTGTGCCTTTTCCAAAAAAGCTACCGAAGTAGGCCAAGCCCCATTTCTGTTGTACAGCAAAATTAACTTAATTAAAGTCGAGAAGGTAATTGTTTTTCAAGGAGGTAATTTTCCATGTTAGGTCTACCTGAAGAGTACCATTATTTTTTGTTTGGGCAAATCTACTTCATCAGATGTCTGAGCAGCCTGAACAGATGGAGATATAAAGACACAAACACAGAGACATATCTAATTAGTGAGCAGTGGGGAAGTAATAAAGCCAGGAAAGTACAGCGTCAACACCAACAGATAAGGGAGTTGTGCCCTATTTTACAAACTTTTTAACCCTTAGAGGTTAAGAAAATCACTGCAGTTGTTAAGTGAATCACACGGTCATTAAACGAATCTGGCTTCCTCCATTGACTTTGTCTGTCAGAAACCAGCCAGGAAGGATACAATGGTGATCCAGTGACCCAGGGACATGGCAACCGTCATAAATATGAATCAGTTGCCAAGTGTTCGAATTTTGATCACGTGACCACCGGGAATGCTGCAACGGTCGTAAATGTGAACAACGGTTGTAACTCAGTTTTTTTCAGGGCCGTTGTAACTTCGAACATCTGCCAAACGAACGGTTGTAGCTTCTTGACTTACAACACTTCTTTTAGTGGCTGTTCAAAGTTCACAATGGCACTGAAAAATGTGACTTAGGACGGTTTTTGACAAAACCGTTGCAGCATTCCCCCGTGGTCACGTGATCAAAATTCAGAAGACTCCTATTTATGACGGTTGCCGTGTCCCGGGGTCATGTGATCCCCTTTTTGTGACCTCTTGACAAGCAAAGAATTAAGGAGAAACTTCCTGACAGTGAGGACAATCAACCAGTGGAACAGCTTGCCTCCAGAAATCGTGGGCGCTCCATCGCTGAAAGTTTTTAAAAAGAGATTGGACAATCACCTATCTGAGACAGTATAGGTTTTCCTGCTTGAGCAGGGGGCTGGACTAGAAGACCTCCAAGGTCCTGGTCTAGTCTAGTCTAGTCTAGTCTAGTCTGGAATTTCTATTTCTATTTATTTCTATTTCTATTATTTCTATTTCTATTTCTATTTCTATTATTTCTATTTCTATTTCTATTTCTATTTCTATTTCTATTTCTATTTCTATTTCTATTTCTATTTCTATTTCTATTTCTATTTCTATTTCTATTTCTATTTCTATTTATTTCTATTGTCCATGGGAAAGCCAGACTCAATTAACCACGGTGTCACTAACTGAACCACAAATGTGATTCAATTAACAAACGTGGCAAGAAAAAGTTGCAAAATAGGGGCAAAGCTCACTTAACAAATTTCTCACTGAGCAACGTAAATTTGTGGCTTCTTGGCAGTCATAAGTTGAGGACCGCCCTGTATGCAGCTCTGATGGCTAGGCCAGTGGTGGCGAACCTATGGCACGCGTGCCAGAGGCGGCACTCAGAGCCCTCTCTGTGGGCACACATGCCGTTGCCCCAGCAGAGTTCGCCAGAGTAGCGAGCATGTGGCGTTTGGAAGCAACAGGGCAGGAAGTGAGCGAGCAAGCGGCATTCCCCCCCCGGGGATGCCCCGGAGATGGCAAGGGACTGGCCCCAGCCATGCTCACCCAGTCTGCCGTGACCACTGCAGCCACGCCCACCCAGTGGATCATGCTCTCCTCACACACACACACCCCGAGGGCACTACAATGCTGATGCAGCCCTGGCACTTTGCAATAAATAAGTGGGTTTTGGATTGCAGTTTGGGCACTCGGTCCCATCACTGGGCTAGGCCATGGTGAGCAACTTGGAAGAGATGAAGATCAAAGAAGGAACTCAAGATTTCTCAACCAGATGCGGTCACTCAAAATGCCACCTCTCTCTGTCACACGCTGACAGGGATTGCGGTGATGAACAGGGTATTATGAGTGCTTTGAGAAGCTAATGGCTGAGGACGCTCGCTTTTAGATGCTGTACTCGCCAGGTCACGACGCTCTCTGAGCGACGGCACCCACCTCCCTCACAACCGTTAATAAACAGGCAATGGCTTGACATTCAGCCCTGTTCCAAAGAAATGAGGCCAATTTTATGGGTCTTTTCAAATTTTTCTCTGCTGAAACCTGTTGGCTGGAACTGGAAATCTGACAAAATGAAAAAGCAATTTATGCAGAAGGCTTGGCAATAGCCTGATAGGTGCGTGTATTTTTTTTTTTAATCTTGTGATTCAGTCACGTTTCCTCCATGCTCAGAAACTGAACAGAATATTATCTGAGAGAAGGAAAAAGAGAACTGATAAACCACTGGGGAATGTCCACAAGTAGGATAGGATTCTATCTTCATCCAAACCGAACCGTCATCAAATTATATTGTAACTCAGATGGTTTATTGCTGCAGGATCTAAGGAGCTCGCCTGTTGTCGCATCACCGCCCTTTGTTGTGACATCCTTAGCTATTGAGCTTTTATCCCCACAGTCATTTATCTCCAAAGAGAAAACTCTGTAGGGATAAATGCCAACCTTGAGGAGAAGGGATATTCATTAAACTCTACCAGTTGCACATGAGAAATGACCCAAGGCTATCTTCAGAGACGAGACGGTAGGCCTTCCCAGCTAGAACAGACAGGAAACATGAAAATATGAACTAATTTTACTCTTGTAAGGCTATATTGACCAAATCTTGAAGGTCTAAAAGTACCAATCTCCCACTGTCTCCTTTATAGTCTGAGAAGTTAAGGAAGGTCCATTCTGGGCCTTTTTTGTGTGGGCTCATTTTACAATTGGGCCAAAAAAAGAGGAGAAGGGAGTGCCAGAAGGATGAAGCAGATGGCAGAAAGGTTTACTTTCTCTGGAGGATAATTCAGTCACCTGAGAGCAAAGGCCTCAGTTTACAGACCTGTGCTATCCTAGAAATCAGGAGATGGTGAGTTCTAGTCCTGCCTTAGCATGAAAACCGACGGGATGACTTTGGACCAATCACCAGGAGGCGGTGAATTCTAGTCCTGCCTTAGCATGAAAACCGACGGGATGGCCAATCACCAGGAGGCGGTGAGTTATAGTCCCGCCTTAGCATGAAAACCAACGGGATGACTTTGGGCCAATCACCAGGAGGCGGTGAATTCTAGTCCCGCCTTAGCATGAAAACCGACGGGATGACTTTAGGCCAATCACCAGGAGGCGGTGAGTTCTAGTCCCGCCTTAGCATGAAAACCGTCGGGATGACTTTGGGCCAATCACCAGGAGGCGGTGAGTTCTAGTCCCGCCTTAGCATGAAAACCGACGGGATGACTTTGGGCCAGTCACCAGGAGGTGGTGAGTTCTAGTCCCACCTTAGCATGAAAACCGACTGGATGACTTTGGGCCAGTCACCAGGAGGCGGTGAGTCCTAGTCTAATCTTAAACATAAAATCCATCTGGGTGACTTTGGGCCAGTCCCTCTTTCTCTCTCTCTCTCTCTCTGCCCAACCCACTTCACAGGATTGCCATTATGGGGAAAACGGGAGGAAGAAGATATGCTTGGCGCCTGGAGTTACTCATAAAGTAATAAAGACGAGATTTAAAAAATCCAACAAATAAATAAATAAACAGACAAGCGTGTGAGCGCAGCTACGTGGCTCATTTTAAACCAGGGTTTGTTCCCTGAACCTTTGTGAGTGCATTCTCACATCGCTCCGAGCTACCTCTTGCGATCTACTATTTGTCTGCAGCTGAGTTCACCCATCAGCCCTAATCCAAAGAAATTACATTATTTATTTTTTTAACAGGTCCATATTTTCAGCTCATAGCCCACTTTTCCCCATTGATGTCTGTAGCGCTTCAGTGCTTAAAATATCCAGCCATTAGAGTCCGAGAGATATTGGAAGCCCTTCGTTGGAGAAAGGTTTAGCAAATCGCAAGCCTGCTGCTCTTAAAAATGCCTTTAAAAGGGGCCACACTAATGAGGATTGTTTCTAGTAATCTAGATAATGGCAAGCTGCAAAACACACACACACACACACACAAAAAAAAAACCCAGGCTGGACATAACTGGGGGAGATGGAAAAGTACAGCTCGACCAGGAGATGCTTTTGACAGTCCAAAGGAGGTCAAAGAATCTTTAAAAGACCTGTTACTATAGCAGCCTAGATAGCAATTTAGCGCGAGAATAGCTCCCATCATTATTTTTCCCAGCCTCTGGTTTCTCCAGCTGCATCAACTCCTCACTCAGCCTTCCAATTTACTCCCCAGTATTTGTGTGGCAGCCTGTGTTTACGAGCCTCGAGAAGGGAGGGAGGGCGGACCCACCACGACATTAGAAAAAAACCTTCGGCAGAAGTAAAGGGAGACTGAAAAAGTCCTGCTCAGCAGGTGGGAAATGGAAGAGAAGAAAAAAGGTTGGGGTGCTCTAAGCTCCATCGCCATGAGCCGGTTTTAGAATATAGAATCATAGGTCTTCTATTCCAGCCCCCTGCTTGAGGCAGGAGTCCTTGTTCCATCCCAGTCAAAGGGAGGTCAAGTCTATTTTTGAGGCCCTCCAGCGATGGATAAGATAAGATAGATAAGATAACCTTTATTGTCATTTTTTTTTTACTGTGGGCACAACGGCACACATCAAAAATGAAATTTAGTTGCCCGCTCTCAAAGTGAAACACATACATGGCGTACACCTAAACATGCTATGAACAACATATGTCTAGACCCACATCCCTACCTATACGTAGCAAATAAATATTAAATACTGTCCATCTTGAATACATAACGGAAGGAGGAAGCTTGAGAGTTCACAAGGTTGATGCTGTAGGGAATGAAACTATGGCTGAATCTGGATGTTCTGCTACAGATACCACGAAGCCCCTTCCCAGAAGGGAACAAGGAAAACAGGTTGTGAAGAGGGTGTGTAGTGTCCCAGATACTCTTACGGACCCTGCTCAAGCAATGCTTCTGTGCTATGTCCTGGATGGGAGGGAGGGAACTGCCAATGATCTTTTCTGCTGTCCTCACCACTCTCTGCACCGCCTTCCTGTCTGCACCCACAACTCCAGGACGCAAAGCTGTTCCATTGATTAATTGTTCTCACCGTTAGGAAATTTCTCCTTAATTCTAGGCTGGATCTCTCCTTAATGGTCTTCCACCCGTTACTCCTTGTCCTGCCTTCAGGTGCTTTGGAAAACAGCTCAATCTCCTCTTCTCTGTGACAGGCCCTCAAATACTGGAAGACTCTAAAATGCCCCCGCCCCCAATTCTTCTCTTCACACTTAGCTCACAGAATCGGAGGAACATGGTCTTATGAAGCCATAAGGTAGGGGTTCTCAACCTAGGCCACTTTAAGACTTGTGGACTTCAACTCCCAGAATTCCTCAGCCAGCAAAGCTCCAATTCTAGCTAATGCCCCAAATTACACTCTGAATGAAAACTTCCTTTCCCGAGGACTGAGAGCTAAGTGTGAAGAGAAGGATTGGGGGTGGGTGGGGGACATTTTAGAGTCTTCCAATATTTGAGGGCCTGTCACAGAGAAGAGGGGATTGAGCTGTTTTCCAAAGCACCTGAAGGCAGGACAAGGAGTAACGGGTGGAAGACCATTAAGGAGAGATCCAGCCTAGAATTAAGGAGAAATTTCCTGACAGTGAGAACAATTAATCAGTGGAACAACCTGCCTCCAGAAGCGGTGAATGCTCCAACACTGGACGTTTTTAAGAAGAGACTGGACAGCCATTTGTCTGAAATGGTATAGGATTACCTGCCTGAGCAGGGGTTTGGACTAGATGACCTCCAAGCTCCCTTCCAACTTTATTATTATTATTATTATTATCTCTGCAGCCACGTCATCACAATTCAGATGCTCGCCAGCCAGCATGTATGTACAAGAGTTGCAGTGTCCCAGGGCGATATGATCACCATTTGCGACCTTCCCAGTCGCATTCCGATCAGCAAAGTCAACGGGGAAGTTAGACTGACGATTAGCTTAACAGCTGTGCGACACATTCAATGACCGCTTAACAACCCCAGCCGAAAAAAAGGGGGGGTCATAAAATCAGGTGCGACTCATTGTTACCATTTAACCTCTCCTCGGAAATAATGCTCATCTGCTTTTCAGGCTAAGGAATCCAAAAAAAAAAAAAGTCAATAGATTTCCTGGGAATGTGACCCACTTTCTTTTCTTTATGGAGCTGTTCCTTCATCGTTCTGCAATTATCTCAGGGAACTGAGCTCTAATCATCTGTGGCAATTAGACGGAAGCAAAAGGGAGTGGAATCATTTATTTCGGAGAAGAGGCAGCCCGCGAGAAGTTCCACAGAGCTGATGAGTGACAGAAAATACTTGGCTCAGAAAAAAAAAAGACGGCATTTTACAAGAACCGAGGAAGAGGACATTTTCCTACACCTGTCTCTCTGGGCTTTGCATTTGGAGGTCCAATCCAGCATACATGACTTATGTCGATGGAGATTCTCAGTCATCCAGGTCATAGTTATCCCAAAGATGCTTTTTCATGAGTCAACTGGAAGAAGAACTCAAAGAAAAACAAGGAAGTCCAGTTGCCTCATGAAAAAGCATCTTTGGGATACATGGCTTATGTCCAAAGACTTGTTGTTGTTGTTAGTTGCGAAGTCGTGTCCGACCCAGCGCGACCCCATGGACAACGTTCCTCCAGGCCTTCCTGTCCTCCACCATCTTCTGGAGTCCATTTAAGCTCACGCCTCCTGCTTCAGTGACTCCATCCAGCCACCTCATTCTCTGTCGTCCCCTTCTTCTCTTGTCCTCCATCTTTCCCAGCATCAGGCTCTTCTCCAGTGAGTTCTTCCTTCTCATTAGGTGGCCAAAGTACTTGAGTTTCAACTTCAGGATCTGGCCTTCTAAAGAGCAGTCAGGGTTGGTCTCCTCCAGGACTGACCGGTTCAGCCTCTAAACCTGAAGTGTGCAAACTTGGCAACTTTAAGACCTGTGGGCTTCAACTCCCGCGGCTGGCTGAGGAATTCTGGGAGTTGAAGTCCACAGGTTTTAACGTTGCCAAGATTGTAGATATAAATGGGTCAATAAATAAAGACCCGTAAATTGCAACAGATCCATTGCTTCTGGCAGCCAGCCAGCCCATAAGGTTGTTTCTCTGACTCATGCTGCAACAGGACCTTTCTTATTTCCACCCACCCCTCCTCCTCCTCCTCCTCCTCCTCCTCCTCCTCGTCTGACTTGGCTGAGGAGAGACAGATTGATGTAGACAGGCAGTTAATCTGCCGGAAATGTTTCTTCTTTCTTCTCCACCACCAAATATGTTTCCCAGATGACAGATTTGCTCAAGCAACTGGACATGGCTAAGGATTTTGTCAATCATAATATGGTCTCTTTGCTTTGGAGTGTTTCCTGAAGTCAGTCAACTGTAGCTCATACAAGCAAGCACAGTTAAGAAAAGCAGGGCTGAATGCCCTAGCTCAGGGGTCTTCAATCTTGGCAACTTTAAGACTTGTGGACTTCAGCTCCCAGAATTCCCCAGCCAAGGTCTCCAATCTTGGCAATTTTAAGACTTGTGGACTTCACCTCCCAGAATTCCCCAGCCAGAGTCTCCAATCTCGGCAATTTTAAGACTTGTGGACATGCTGATTGGGAATTCTGGGAGCTGAAATCCACAAGTCTTAAAGTTGGTAAGTTTAGAGACCCCTGCACTAGCTGAATCTGTTCTCTGGATCCATTGTTGCGTAGAGCAACACTGAGGATAAAAAATTTGCAGTTTGAAGGCATCCTGACCACAGCCACATCACAGGGTGTTTCTGACTCAGGCAGATTTTGCTGTCTCAAATTCTGTTACAGAAGAAAATAATATTTCAAATGTATTTGATTGAAACTCTAACTACAAAGTTATTGCAGGGCCTCGCCAGTGATGGGTTGCGATTTTGTGTGGTGTGCGATTGGCAAGGAGTTTTATTTCTCCTTCATCTTCTTTCATTTTAATAATATTCTCTCTCGAAAGAGATCACAAGCCCAGCCAGTTTCCAGTCACAGAAGAAGCAAAGAGCAATGTGAATTATAAAATAAAATAAGATAAATGTAGAACGGTTGAAATGGCATCGTAAAAGCCATTAAAATCATCTCGGCAGCCGCAAAATAAAAAAATTCATCTCAGATTTAATAAAATAAAAATGTAATTCTAGAAGAATGCGTGCAGGGGGGAGTGCGAATATATCTTTAACAACTTGTGAAGGATGGGGGGAGGGCGGCAAAGAAATCTGAGTCTGGCAGTGAATTGCAGATATTTGACCGAGGTCAAAAAACAAAAGTTGAAAAGAGCTTGGTTGAAAATATTAGGCCCATCAAACTGTTGGAATTCGTTGTTGGGATGTATATTTATGCAACAACTACAGTAATATTTAGCCAGTAGATGGCAGGGTTTACAAGTTTGAATCAATGGTGTATGTGTGTATATATATATATATACACGCCAGGGGTCCCCAACCCCCGGTCCATGGACTGGTACCGGGCCGTGGCATGCCAGCAACCAGTCCACACAAACAAGTAAAGTCCCATCTGTGGGATGTAGGCAGCACAAAACCACGCACTCTCCGGTCTGCAGAAAAACCTCTCTTCATGGAACCGGTCCCTGGTGCCCAAAAGGTTGGGGACCTCTGCTCTACACTCTTTTATTCTAAATAGTTTCCTGTTTCCTGCTACAGTTATATAGTTGAGCAGTAAAGCACATGGTGATTGTGCTCTTTGTTTGCTCTGAGGGGCTATATATAAACAGAAATTCTAACAGAAACATCTCTGAATATCTTCCTGAGTTCAAAGCTCTGCCACTGGGGAAGGCAATGGGGAATCTGGTAAGGAAGTATCTCTGAAACAATGACCCAAGAGTTCAGATAACCTTTATTGTCATTTTTTTTCCTAGGGGCACAAAGGCACACATTAAAAATGAAATTTAGTTGCTTGCTCTCAAGTGTACACATACATAACACACATTTAAAACATACTATATGCAACATATAGTATGTTGTATATAGGTCACGGATTGTCTAATGTAACTATATAAATGAGATGCTGAAATTGGTTGTTTAAAAGGGTCGTCTTGCTCTGCCAACGGTTAGGGCTGGCTCCAGAGACAAATGGCCGAATTTTCGTTCCAGAGATCTGTTGTATCTGAAACAAGATTCTGAGTGAGAAGATATTGTTTCTGAACTTGAGATGGGATGGGTGATGGAGAAGGAAGCATGGAGTGACTGCCATCCTCAGGTTTTTGATGCGGAATGAATCATCTTTGAGATCTGCGCTGGAAATCAGCTCATTTAATTTTAGAGTAGGATTGAGTAATAGAGTTTTATGTTTCTTTTAATACAATTCTGGTTATTTGTCACAAAGTCGTCTTCTTGTTTTTCTTAACAGAATAACAAGTTGGAAGGGACCTTTGAGGTCTTCTAGTCCAACCCCCTGCTCAAGCAGGAGACCCTATGCCATTTCAGACAAGTGGTTGTTCAATGTCTTCTTAAAAACCTCCAGGGATGGAGCACCGCAAATTCTCCTCTTCCTCTTCCTCTTCCTCTTCCTCTTCCTCTTCCTCTTCCTCTTCCTCCTCCTCCTCCTCCTCCTCCTCCTCTTTCGTCTTCCTTCCTTCTGCACTGCATGATAAAAGAAGTGAATTGTTACAGGTACTTCTGCACTTAAGACCATAATTGGGGGCTGGAATTTCCATCACAAAGTGATGCAGCAGTTGAGAGAGTTGCACTTGGTTTCATAACCCTTTTATGCTGTGGTTGTTAAGCGAACCACACATGGCTGTTAAGTGAATTGTGGTCAATAAGAGAATCCAGTTTTCTCCACTGACTTTGCTTGTTAAGAAGCCGGCTATAAAGGTTGCAAATGAGGAATCACGTGACCCCAGGGTGCTGCAACCACCATAAACATATGCTAGTCGCCAAGTGCCTGTGATTGCGGGAGGGTGACCGTCATAAGTGTGAGGATCAATCATCGGTCACTTTTTTTCAGTGTCATCATAACTTTAAATGCTCCCTTGTAGGACGTTCCTGAGTTGAGGACTGCCTGTACAAATGCACGGGCGGCGTTAAAATCTTAGCAGGGGCTTCCTTGTTGTTAGCCGAGCCGAAGAAAGGCAAAAGGCTCTGAGGTTCTAAGCACAAGAGGCGTCTGGAGCGAACATCAATTCGAGCATCTCCTACACAGATTTTTCATCAGCTTCGCCTTTTGCTTGAAAAACAGCAGGACAGGTGGACGCCTAATGCAGCTTTGCTAAACCTGTAATTATTCCTGGTGACTTATAAGTCCCTTTCTTTACCATTTAATGAGATTGACTTTCCATATAGCCATTGAATTCTTATTGTTAGTTTTATTTTTTTTTATTTTTTTTGGCTTTGGCTTCAAAAGCGCAGCCTGACCTGTTCCTGTTGAGCTTTTAAGTCCAGGGATGGTTGTTAAACAAGGCTGGAAAATGCCAATTTGGTTCTACCTTCTAACTAAAGCCAGCTTCTCTCTCTCTCTCTCTCTCTCTCTCTCTCTCTCTCTCTCTCTCTCTCTCTCTCTCTCTCTCTCTCTCTCTCTCTCTCTCTCTCTCTCTCTCTCTCTCTCTCTCTCTCTCTCTCTCTCTCCCTATCATTTATCTATCTATCCCATCCGTCTAGCTCTCTAGCTCTCACCCCTCTCTATTTCTCTCTCTCCCTCTCCCCCTCCCTCCCTCTGCTTCCTTCCCTCTCCCTTTTTGTCTCCCTCTTTCTTTATCTATCATTTATCTATCTGTCCATTTAGCTCTCTAGCTCTCACCCCCTCTCTATCTCTTTTTCTCCCTCTCTCTCTCTCTCTCTCTCTCTCTCTCTCTCCCTCCCTCTGCTTCCCTCCCTCTCCCTCTTTCCTTCCCTTTCTTTTTCTATCATTTATCTATCTATCCATCCCTCTAGCTCTCTAGCTCTCACCCCTCTCTATTTCTCTCTCTCTCTCCCTCCCTCCCTCCCTCCCTCTGCTTCCTTCCCTCTCCCTTTTTGTCTCCTTCTTTATCTATCATTTATCTATCTATCTATCCATTTAGTTCTCTATCTCTCTAGCTCTCATCCCCTCTCTATCTCTTTTTTTCCCTCTCTCTCTCTCCCTCCCTCTGCTTCCCTCCTTCTCCCTCTTTCCCTCCCTTTCTTTTTCTATCATTTATCTATCTATCCATCCATCTAGCGCTCTATCTAGCTCTCCCCCTCTATCTCTCCATTTCTCTCCCTCTCTCTCCCTCCCTCTCTCTCCCTCTCCCTCTTTCTTTTTCTATCATTTTTCTATCTATTTATCCAACTAGCTCTCTATCTAGCTTTCTACCTCTCCCCCCCCTCTATCTCTCTTTTTCTCTCTGTTTCTCCATCTCTCTATCTCTCGTTTACACTCATTTTTCAGACTTTACTAACCCTGTTGAACGTCAAGCGTCACCTCATGGTGCATCCTTTCCTGCACATCCTCCCAACCTCAAGATCTCATTCCTGGATGGAACCTCGGCAGATGTTCCCTTGCTTTGGCCACTGTGTGTCCTAAGTTGTCAATCTCTTGAGATGTTGGCCAGCTTAATTAAAAAGTATGTTAAATAGGGGAGTGTGCAGGACGAGCAAAACCACAGTAGGCAATAGCAGGTGCCAATGTTGCCAGTTTCTGATTTAATGGCACACTCCAGAGTTTCCCATCCAGGGAAAATCTTTCTTTCTGTTGACATGTGGCTTCTGAAAAACTATGGGGGATGGGGAAATACAGGTGGTCCTTGACTTAACGACCACAACGGAGCCCGACATTTCTGTTGCTAAGCAAGACCGTTCTTAAGTGAACTTTGCCCCATATGATGACTTTTCTTGCCACCGTTGTGAAGTGAATATCTGCAATTGTTAAGTGAATCTGGATTCCCCATTGTCTTTCTGCTCGTCAGAAAGTCGCACAATGTGATCATAGGACCCCGGGACACTCTGCAACCGCCATAAATATGAGTCAGTTGCCAAGCGTCTGAATTTTGATCACGGGACCCTGGGAGAGGCTGCAACGGTCGTTAAGTGTGAAAGTCTTAAGTCCCTTTTTTTCAGTGCTACTGTAACTTTGAACGGTCACTAAGTTGAGGACGGCCTATAAGTTGAGGACGGCCTGCAGAGCATCTAGTTTGAATTGCAGATCATTTTCAAAGCGCCGGATTTCTCTCTGGCTGGAGAGGAGAGTATTTCAGATTTTAACTAGGTTTGTGACAGGGCCGCGGGCAAATTGACGTTGTGCCCAGTTGGAAGCAGATGTTGGCCTGACAGACTGCCCAAAAGAACCAATATAAATGAAGCAAAAAAGAAGCAACAGGGAGTCTGAATTTACAAAGGGTAGAAATGTTGGCAGAAAGAAACTAAATTTTAACTAAATGTGTTTTTTTTTCCTCCCCCTTTGGGAACAGCCAGCCATCCCTTTTTTTTGATATGGTTACAATTTTCACAAACTCGAGGGATGTGGTCTGTGGTCAACTCCATGTGCTCAGAGTCCAAAATTTCTCAGTTTGTTTTAGCCCTTCCAAATGTCAAGAGACGCCGTGCTGAAATGAGAAATCAGCATATATTTATGATCGTAAGCTATCTAATAATAATAATAATAATAAAGTTGGAAGGGACCTTGGAGGTCATCTAGTCCAACCCCCTGCTCAGGAAGGAAACCCTATATCATTTCGGACAAATGGCTGTCCAGTCTCTTCTTAAAAACTTCCAGTGTTGGCGCATTCACCGCTTCTGGAAGCAGGTTGTTCCACTGGTTAATTGTTTTAACTGTCAGGAAGTTTCTCTTTAGTTCTAGGTTGCTTCTCTCCTTGGTTAGTTTCCATCCGTTGCTTCTTGTCCTGCCTTCAGGCGCCTTGGAAAATAGCTTGACTCCCTCTTCTTTGGGGCAGCCCCTGAGATATTGGAACACGGCTATCATGTCCCCCCTCGTCCTTCTCTTTGTTAAACTAGACATAATAATATCCAATTCCAGCAACCGTTCCTTATATGTTTTAGCCTCCAGTCCCCTAATCATCTTTGTTGTTCTTTTCTGCACTCTTTCTAGGGTCTCAGCATCTTTTTTACATCGCGGTGACCAAAACTGGATGCAGTATTCCAAGTGTGGCCTTACCAAGGCGTTGTAAAGTGGTATTAATACTTCACGTGATCTTGATTCTATCCCTCTGTTAATGCAGCCTAGCACTGTGTTGATTCTGGGAGTTGAAGTCCACAAGTTTGGGAGTTGAAGTCCACAAAGGGCCAAGTTTGAAGACCCCTGGTCTAGAATCACCTCTAGGCAAAATGGGCAGCATTTCAATTTCATAAATAAATATACTGAACTTCGGTGGAAGATGGTATAAGGGGGTTCGACTAGAAGACCTCCAAGGTCCCTTCCAATTCTATTATTCTGCAATCTGTTACAACCAGCAGGTTGAGGAAGTTTGACCTCATAATGAAAATTGGATCTATAAATTAATTTCTCCCCTAAGTGGAGTTGAGTTTTGTTTTTGTTTTTACATTCAGGTTCAAACTACTGGTCAATCTTGGTTTTTTCCCCATGATTTTTTCCATTTTTGTCTCCTGTCTTCTACCTATTTTTCTGTGCCAGTTTTGCACCAGTCTTTGAGAAGCACACCCTAAAATGTCTGCACCTGATTTCTCCTGAAATTGGAATTTTCTACATTTTGCCTAATATTTGAAAGCTGATCCTGCCAAAAGGGTGCAGATTTGAACCCGTTCCTAAAAGGTGCTTTTTTTCAAAAAGCAACAGGACGTTGTTTTTTCCTTGAAGACATTTCGCTTCTCATCCAAGAAGCTTCTTCAGTTCTGACTTAATGGTGGAGAATGGAAGGATTTACTGTATATTCCTTGCAGTCACTGGGCCGTTAGCACTCTTTCAAGAAAAATGGGAAAAAAATCCAGGAAAAAACAAAATCCAGTTACCCTTTGAAAATAACCATGACCTGGATGACCGAGAATCTCCATAGACATTTACAAAAGCATATTAACGTATATTTTCACATTTATGATTTATAACACTTTTGTTTGACTGAGTAGTTTAACTTTCGCCCAACTTTTCTACCTACATGGTACACAAAATGTTCATTAAAGCATCAACATTTTTTTGCCCTGCTCACTGCTGTTATTTTTTTGCACAGATTGCAGCATTTAGAGAATAAGTGCATCCTCAAAGGCTAATTGCATTTTAATGTATGGTTTGGATCAAGGAGTGTGAAGTAGGTAATTTACACCTTGAAAAATTGCTTTCAGCATCTCCTTACAAAATGCTTAATGAGTTCTGCTTAGGTTTTCCGGTGACGAAGCAGGAGGCACAAAGGAAATTTTTGTCTTGTCTCCAGACCCTAAATATCCAGACTGAATTTGGCAGTGTCCACCTCCCACATCTTGGTAAACAGCAAGGACATAATACAGGTAGTCCTCGACTTACGGCGATAAAAACAGACCGTGAAGTGGGTGTTTGGGGGGGGTCTCTAACAATGCTCCAAGCTCTAAGCACATATAAGCGTTTATAAGCAGCATGCTGAATCACGGGAAGCAAGTTTCCTTTTTTTTTTATTAAAAATTTTTATTAATTTTTTCAAATAAAATATGAGCAAATAATACAAATATGGTGCATTTCATTAGAAAAACAAAAAGCCTATTCCGAAATAATCGGCGTTTCCCCCCCCTGCATCCACACTCCCTCCACCTTCCTACCTACTTCCCTCTTCCTTCCTCCCCCTCTTAACCACGACCTCTCCTCTTTCCTCCTTCCCAACTATCCTACACATCCCATCACCTTCTTTTCCACCACCTCGGATGCAGTTTAGGGGTACTAGCCGATCATCTCCTTAAAAACAAACATTTACATTACATTTATAAAGTTTCCTATAATCTTCTCAGCTGTCCTCACCACTCTCTGTGTGGACCTTCTATCTGAGGCTCTGCTACTGCCGAACCAAACAGTGAGGCAGTTTGTTAAAACGCTGTCAATTGTGCCTCTGTAAAAAGTGGCTAGGACAGAAGGAGAAAGATGTGATCTCCTCCTCCGACGCAAGAAATGCAGACGCTGGTTTGCACGCTTCACTAAAGATGACGAATTAAGAGACCAAGTCAGATTGTTAGCTATCTGCACCCCCAGATACTGAACACTAATTACAGTCATAGGTTGAGGACTGTAGCACCTACACTCAATGTATTTTGTGAGACACCCAGCTACTTTGCTTCCCAGAAGAATCAAGATCACGTGAAGTATTAATACAACTTTACAATGCCTTGGTAAGGCCACACTTGGAATACTGCATCCAGTTTTGGTCACCACGATGTAAAAAAGATGCTGAGACTCTAGAAAGAGTACAGAGAAGAGCAACAAAGATGATCAGGGGACTGGAGGCTAAAACATATAAGGAACGGCTGCTGGAATTGGGTATGTCTAGTTTAAAGAAGAGAAGGACGAGGGGGGACATGATAGCAGTGTTCCAATATCTCAGGGGCTGACCCAAAGAAGAGGGAGTCAGGCTATTCTCCAAAGCACCTGAAGACAGGACAAGAAGCAACCGGAGGGAAACTCATCAAGGAGCGAAGCAACCTAGAACTAAGGAGAAACTTCCTGACAGTTAGAACAATTAACCAGTGGAACCACCTGCCTCCAGAAGCGGTGAATGCTCCAACACTGGAAGTTTTTAAGAAGAGACTGGACAGCCATTTGTCCGAAATGGTATAGGGTTTCCTGCCTGAGCAGGAGGTTGGACTAGATGACCTCCGAGGTCCCTTCCAACTTTATCATTATTATTATTATTAAGGGAGGATGTCTCAAACTTGGGTAATCAAATCTTCAAGCTGAAGAGCCAGGATTAGCTTTGGACTTCCTGACTCTGCTCCAGACCTCCCTGTTTGTGACATGCTGAAAAAAGCCCTTGCCTCATCTATTTTTATCTCTTGTTTTGGGATCTTTGACATGGATTGCAGTTCTCTCCTCCTTTTCTTGGCCTTTTCAGCTGGAGATGCCTGACTTTTGCCCTAGAAAATACATTAAAAAAAAATTCCCCCCAGTAAACAGAACATAAAGAGGAGTCAGGAAAGCCCATATCCATATGATTGGAAAATTTGATTTTTTTTTTTTAAAAAATGCAATTTAACATGGATAGATTGAGACTCATATTTCTTTATTCATCTTTCTGGCACGGTAAATAGAGTGTGGATAACTACACTCTATCCATACCACTGAGTTGAGCTGATCCTGCAAGACAACTTACAACAAATTAATTGGAAGCATTCTCTCATTAATTCTGCCTTCTGCCCAAAGTTTTGAATGGGCTGGCGGCTTTTTAAAAAAACATACACTTCCATTTTCACTCGCTTGTCATTTTCGAAAAGGAAGAGTGGCGTTTTGTTTCTGTTCTTCAGTGTGCAACCGTTTCAGGGTCTTGAGAAGGAGACAGATGTCTTGGGAATATCAGAGGAATTAATCGGTCACTGCTATCCTTAGCTGAGTCCTGCAAATTGTCAAAGCTGTGCTATTTTTTTTTCCAGAAGCCTGGAAAAGAAAAATAAATCTCTAATGAACTGAACAGAAGCTTTCAAGCAATTGAAGGGAAGCAGAATTATCTTAACGGAGTAACAGAATAATGGAATCTTACACTATTATCTTGAAATAGGTAAGATTATTTAGCTGTCTAGCACTGGAGACTCATTATGGCTCTATGGGGTAAAAGATAAGTTGGGAGCTAGCAATTCTCAGGTCACAGATGTCCGTTCTGTCAACAGCCAACAACTGCTTGGTTTCAAAGACATGCGAGATGCAGCAGCAGTGGGTTTAACCTCCTAGAAGCAACCTGGAATTAAGGAGAAACTTCCCGACAGTGAGGACAATCAACCAGTGGAACAACGTATCCCCAGAAATCGTGTGCGCTCCATCACTGGAGATTTTTAAGAAGAGACTGGACATTCACCTATCTCAGCTAAAAGATCTCCAAGGTCCCTTCCAGCTCTATTCTATTCTAAATTCCATCAACAGACACCTCGACCTATAATCAGGCCTATGAACCCTTCAGAATCCAAACCAACCACACATCCAACCAGAGACAGTACTGACCCTCAACCAACCCATGCAAGCTCCCCCAAAAGCAGGTCCCAATGACTCTGACATGAAGTAACCTCCCCATCCCAAGACCCATCACAAGCCTCTCACTGATGACTCATACCTGACCCATCACAAGACCCTCACTTGACACACCCACACCTGAAGCCCTTATAAACAGAACACGGACACTGACACCTCCTAAACTCTGCTGAAGATGTTACCTAGCCTGGTAATGAAATGTTTGGAAACCATCCCACAAGCTCGGAGGGCGAACCTTCACCCACAACGTTGCCTTAGCCAGACTCCTGGAACCTTGTGAATGATTAACACGTCTAAATCCCAAAACCTGCAGAACCAACAGGTTTTGAGGGTGCCTGAGGCTAAAACGTTGATGACATTAACTGAGATAAACCAGGTCTGGGAAATCTCTGGTTAGCTCCTGACCTTCTGCTTCCATGCCAAAGCCTCTGTTGGAATTTTCCCATGAGTCAATTTAGCCGTTCTGGCGTAACCCGAAACCGGAACAGCGGACATTGTGTGGGATACTAGCTGTGAGACTGATGCTGTTGAAGGATCTCGTTGTCATCTGGAGGTCACTTTCAGAACACCAAGTTCTGAAATGCAGTGCTGACAGCTCCGTGAAAGGGAAAAAACTCAGCCTCGAAGGGAATAGCTTGAGCGATGCCAAGAGAATCCATGGAGCATCATGTGGACGAGGCCAGCAGATTCATTGGCAGTCTCCAAAAAATATTCGGCCTTCTGATAAAGAAGCAGCCTTGAAGGAATCCATCATGCTATAAAACCGCCAATGTGGAATGTGCAGGAAAGTAAACATTGGGCAGAGTTGGCCATGCATCATGTTGGCTTTAACTCAAGGGTCAAGGCAAAGAAATGGGCAGCACTATAAATCAGAGGAAAGGAGAAGAAAAAATCTAGGAAAGAAGCAACCTAGAACTAAGAAGAAACTTCCTGACAGTGAGAACAATTAACCAGTGGAACAACCTGCCTCCAGAAGTGGTGGATGTTCCAACACTGGAAGTTTTTAAGAAGAGATTGGACAACCAATAGAAGAGAATATTTGAAGCTCAGGGTTGAAACGAGGGATCCTTGGGGCTGTCTGAGCTTGATGGTTTTCTTGCAGATGCTTCGTGACCCAACTAAGTACCATCATCAGTACTAGAAGAGAGTCGGGTTTGCCTCTGTTTGAAGGACAATTCTTGACCAGATGGGTTCTTGTTCTGAAACAAATGAGGATCTTCTCTGTCATGTCAAATATCCCAGTTTTAATGAGATTGAGATATTCAGTCCATTTTTCTGGATTTGTCAGAAACTAACCTCCCCATGTTATGCCTCATGCACATGGACTTTGGTGCTCTGACATCTTTGGACTAAGGAGAACATTGTAAATCATATACTGTGTTGGTTTAGGTGCCATTTAAAGAGATTCAACAGTTTTGTCTGTTTAAGGGCGATTTAAAAGGCACCCACCCATACGCCATCACTAATGTGTTTTTCTCCTCTTGTGTTTTTCCTTTTTTCCATCTCTGCTCTCTCCACTCTTGATCTGCATTTTATTCCCTCCAGTGCTGGGTTCATGCATTAAAGAAACTCAGCTGGTGGCCATTCTGGAGATATAATTACACCAGGAAGAGGAGAAACAGCAGGGCTTAAAAAAGGAGTTTAGCATTAGATGTGCCTGCCCTACTGCGCAAACGTTCATCTCCCTTAATGGGAGCAAAGCTGATAGATAATGCTCTTGATTTTTCATAGCGCTTTGATCTCAAGGTTACATAATGTTCCCTTCCATTTAAAACTAAAAGGGCCTTTGCTTCCCCCCCTCCCAATCACTTTCAGCACTGTTGAGAGAGGGATAGCTCATCACTGGGAGATGAGGAGAACAAGGTAGAGATGCTTGTGGCTGTCTCTAGGTTGTGGTCAAAAAGTTGAGTTGGACGTGACATGCAGTTCAGGTTCTGCCTGTTGTTTATGCACAGTGCCTTTCAACCACTTTGCCCTTTTTTCTGAGGGAGGGTCCAGCTCTGCCTTCACCAAAAAAAGGACACAAGATTACTCAGTTGGCATAATGTTTGAACATGCTCATTTATTCTATGGTCTAAGGCAGGGGTAGGCAACCTTGGCTCTTTTATGACTTGAGGACTTCAACTCCCAGAATTCCTGAGCCAGCCACGCTGAGGGGAAAGGGAGAGGTTTCCAAGCTGAGCCATGGTGGCTCAGGAATTCTGGGAGTTGAAGTCCACGAGTCATGAGGGGGCCATAGTTCCCCCATGCTGGCTGAGGAATTCTGGGAGTTGAAGTCCACGAGTCATAAAAGAGCCAAGGTTGCCTACCCCTGGTCTATGTAGAACCAAGGAGAAACTTCCTAATAGTGAGGACAATTAGCCAGTGGAACAGCTTGCCTTCAGAGGTTGTGGGTGCTCCATCACTGAGGTTTTCAAAAAGAGATTGGACAGTCACTTGTCTGGAATGGTATTAAGGTCTCCTGCTTGAGCAGGGGTTGGACTAGAAGACCTCCAAGGTCCTTTCCAATGCTATTGTTCTGTGTTCTATGTTCTATCTTAGAACCTATTTCTCCAAAGCACCAGAAGGCAGAACAAGACGCAATGGATGGAAACAAATCAAGGAGGGAAGCAACTTAAAACTAAGGAGAAATTTCTTGAGAGTTCGAACAATTGTCTTGCTTTCAGAAGTTGTGGATGCTCCATCACTGGAGGCTCTTAAGAAGAGACTAGACAGCCACTTGTCTGGAATAGTATAGGATCTCCTGCTTGAGCAGGGGCCTGGACTAGAAGACCTCCAAGGTCCCTTCCAACTGTCATTCTATGTTCTAAGAAATGCAGAGTGGCCAGCTGAGAAAAAATTACAACGGTTTAACAAAAATACAGAGCATCACCCACAAAGAGGAAGAGATTATAGGTAGTCCTTGACTTAGACCCATTTGTTTAGTGACTGTTTGAAGTTACCATGGCACTGAAAAAAGTGACTTAGGACTGGTCCTTGCATTTAAAACCATGGCAGCATCCCCAGGGTCATGTGAAAGAGGCAGACACAACTGAATGGATATCTTCATCATCATCTAGCAATCCTGGGGGATGCATTCTCTACCACTGGGATACTAGGAACTAGTGGTTGTNGCCCTCAAGACATGGCTCTTCCAGCAAGCGGACCTGACCTAGGGTGGATTTTACATTGGGTTTTAAATATTCGGAAGACGCAACATTAAAATTCGGTTTAATTCGGTTTTAAGGGGGGGATTGTATAGATGTTCTGGTTTTAAATATGTTGTGCGCCGCCCTGAGTCCCTGTCGGGAGAAGGGCGGCATATAAATTAAAAGAAATAAATAAATAAATAAATAAGAAGAAACTTCCTGACAGTGAGGACAATCAACCAGTGGAACAACGTATCCCCAGAAATCGTGTGCGCTCCATCACTGGAGATTTTTAAGAAGAGACTGGACATTCACCTATCTGAGATGGTGTAGGTTATCCTGCTTGAGCAGGGGGCTGGACTAAAAGAACTCCAAGGTCCCTTTCAGCTCTATTCTATTCTAAATTCCATCAACAGACACCTCAACCTACACCCAGGCCTACGAACCCTTCAGAATCCAAACCAACCACACAGCCAACCAGAGACAGCACTGACCCTCAACCAACCCATGCAAGCCCCCCCAAAAGCAGGTCCCAATGACTCTGACATGAAGTAACCTCCCCATCCCAAGACCCATCACAAGCCTCTCACTGATGACTCATACCTGACCCATCACAAGACCCTCACTTGACACACCCACACCTGAAGCCCTTATAAACAGAACACGGACACTGACACCTCCTAAACTCTGCTGAAGATGTTACCTAGCCTGGTAATGAAATGTTTGGAAACCAACCCACAAGCTCGGAGGGCGAACCTTCACCCACAATGTCGCCTTAGCCAGACTCCTGGAACCTTGTGAATGGTTAACATGTCTAAATCCCAAAACCTGCAGAACCAACAGGTTTTGAGGGTGCCTGAGGCTAAAACGTTGATGACATTAACTGAGATAAACCAGGTCTGGGAAATCTCTGGTTAGCTCCTGACCTTCTGCCTCCATGCCAAAGCCTCTGTTGGAATTTTCCCATGAGTCAATTTAGCCGTTCTGGCGTAACCCGAAACCGGAACAGCGGACATTGTGTGGGATACTAGCTGTGAGACTGATGCTGTTGAAGGATCTCGTTGTCATTTGGAGGTCACTTTCGGAACACCAAGTCCTGAAACGCAGTGCTGACAGCTTGCCAAGAGAATCCATGGAGCATCACGTGGACGAGGCCAGCAGATTCATTGGCAGTCTCCAAAAAATATTCGGCCTTCTGATAAAGAAGCAGCCTTGAAGGAATCCATCATGCTATAAAACCGCCAATGTGGAATGTGCAGGAAAGTAAACATCGGGCATTGTTGGCCATGCATCATGTTGGCTTTAACTCAAGGGTCAAGGCAAAGAAATGGGCAGCACTATAAATCAGAGGAAAAGAAGAGGAAAAATCAAGGAGAGAAGCAACCTAGAACTAAGAAGAAACTTCCTCACAGTGAGAACAATTAACCAGTGGAACAACCTGCCTCCAGAAGTGGTGGATGTTCCAACACTGAAAGTTTTTAAGAAGAGATTGGACAACCAATAGAAGAGAATATTTGAAGCTCAGGGTTGAAATGAGGGGTCCTTGGGGCTGTCTGAGCTTGATGGTTTTCTTGCAGATGCTTCGTGACCCAACTAAGTACCATCATCAGTACTAGAAGAGAGTCGGGTTTGCCTCTGTTTGAAGGACAATTGTTGACCAGATGGATTCTTGTTCTGAAACAAATGAGGATCTTCTCTGTCATGTCAAATATCCCAGTTTTAATGAGACTGAGATGTTCAGTCCATTTTTCTGGATTTGTCGGAAACTAACCTCCCAATGTTATGCCTCATGCACATGGACTTTGGTGCTCTGACATCTTTGGACTAAGGAGAACATTGTAAATCATACACTGTGTTGGTTTAGGTGCCATTTAAAGAGATTCAACAGTTTTGTCTGTTTAAGGGCGATTTAAAAGGCACCCACCCATACGCCATCACTAATGTGTTTTTCTCCTCTTGTGTTTTTCCTCTTTTCCATCTCTGCTCTCTCCACTCTTGATCTGCATTTTATTCCCTCCAGTGCTGGGTTCATGCATTAAAGAAACTCAGCTGGTGGCCATTCTGGAGATATAATTACACCAGGAAGAGGAGAAACAGCAGGGCTTAAAAAAGGAGTTTAGCATTAGATGTGCCTGCCCTACTGCGCAAACGTTCATCTCCCTTAATGGGAGCAAAGCTGATAGATAATGCTCTTGATTTTTCATAGCGCTTTGATCTCAAGGTTACATAATGTTCCCTTCCATTTAAAACTAAAAGGGCCTTTGCTTCCCCCCCCCCAATCACTTTCAGCACTATTGAGAGAGGGATAGCTCATCATTGGGAGCTGAGGAGAACAAGGTAGAGATGCTTGTGGCTGTCTCTAGGTCAGTGGTGGAGAACCTATGGCACGGGTGCCAGAGGTGGCACTCAGAGCCCTCTCTGTGGGCACGCACACCATCGCCCCAGTCCTAGGCCTTCAGCTGGGTTTTATAAAACCTTTTCGCTTTAGGCCTCTGCCGCCGTGTGCAAAAAAAAAAAGGTTCAATCAATCAGTCCATTTCAACTTCTCGCGGGGAAAAAAAAGATCTTGCAAAGTTGGAATTGATTGATTGAACTTTTTAGTCCCACCCAGTCTGCCGTTACCACTGCAGCCACGCCCACCCAATGGGCCATGCCCACCCAATGGGGCACACACACCCGGCACCCGACGATGCATAAGTGGGTTTTGGGTTGCAGTTTGGGCACTTGGTCTCTAAAAGGTTTGCCATCACTGCTCTAGGTTATGGTCAAAAAGTTGAGTTGGACGTGACATGCAGTTCAGGTTCTGCCTGTTGTTTATGCACAGTGCCTTTCAACCACTTTGCCCTTTTTTTTCTGAGGGAGGGTCCAGCTCTCCCTTCACCAAAAAAAGGACACAAGATGACTCGGTCGGCATAATGTTTGAACATGCTCATTTATTCTATGGTCTATGTCAGGGGTAGGCAACCTTGGCTCTTTTATGATTCGTGGACTTCAACTCCCAGAATTCCTGAGCCAGCCATGTTGAGGGGAAAGAGAGAGGTTTCCAAGCTGAGCCATGCTGGCTCAGGAATTCTGGGAGTTGAAGTCCACGAGTCATAAAAGAGCCAAGGTTGCCTATCCCTGGTCTATGTAGAACCAAGGAGAAACTTCCTAATAGTGAGGACAATTAGCCAGTGGAACAGCTTGCCTTCAGAGGTTGTGGGGGCTCCATCACTGAGGTTTTCAAAAAGAGACTGGACAGCCACTTGTCTGGAATGGTATTAAGGTCTCCTGCTTGAGCAGGGGTTGGACTAGAAGACCTCCAAGGTCCTTTCCAATGCTATTGTTCTGTGTTCTATGTTCTATCTTAGAACCTATTTCTCCAAAGCACCAGAAGGCAGAACAAGACGCAATGGATGGAAACGAATCAAGGAGGGAAGCAACTTAAAACTAAGGAGAAATTTCTTGAGAGTTAGAACAATTGTCTTGCTTTCAGAAGTTGTGGATGCTCCATCACTGGAGGCTCTTAAGAAGAGATTGGACAGCCACTTGTCTGGAATAGTATAGGATCTCCTGCTTGAGCAGGGGCCTGGACTAGAAGACCTCCAAGGTCCCTTCCAACTGTCATTCTATGTTCTAAGAAATGCAGAGTGGCCAGCTGAGAAAAAATTACAACGGTTTAACAAAAATACAGAGCATCACCCACAAAGAGGAAGAGATTATAGGTAGTCCTTGACTTAGAGCCATTTGTTTAGTGACTGTTTGAAGTTACCATGGCACTGAAAAAAGTGACTTAGGACTGGTCCTTGCATTTAAAACCATGGCAGCATCCCCAGGGTCATGTGAAAGAGGCAGACACAACTGAATGGATATCTTCATCATCATCTAGCAATCCTGGGGGATGCATTCTCTACCACTGGGATACTAGGAACTAGTGGTTGTAAGGCCAGCTGGACAACAGGCAGCTAAGCTGAGAGTTGAAGAGAGGACTCTTTGGTGTCACCAGCATAAAGCTAGCTCCCCTGAGCCATGATGCTTCCTGCCTTCTAAGGTGGACACCAAGCTGAGTGAAATGAATCACTGCAAGAAAAAATTGTTTTAAGAAGAATGGCTGGCATTGAGCTGTGGTTTAAGGTGTTGATAATGACCAAGAAAGCCCTATCAAGAGTGCTTACAAAACCGGCTTCCCAGCAGTGTGCTAGCAGAGGGCACTTATTCTTCCCACCTTTCTAAAGTCCAGCAGGATTCAGAGATGAAGATTCTCTGCTGGAGTTCCCATCCTGACGAGCCCATTGTCCTTAGAAGTAATAGCAGTTGCACTTAGATGTATATTCTGCCCCACAGTGCTTTACGGCGCTCTCTGAGCAGTTTACAATGCCAGCATATTGCATTCAATGATCTGTGTCCTCATTTTACTGACCTCGGAAGGATGGAAGGCTGAGTCAACCTTGAGCTGGTCAGGATCAAACTCCAGGCTGTGAGCAGAATTTGCCTGCAATTCTGCATTCTAACCACTGAATCACCACGGTTCTTAATTCCGTAATAATAGCTCTTAATAAGTAATAAGGGCATTCTCGGGATTAATGGACAGAAAGTTGTTAAAACATGGTTATTTAAACAGGTCTTTCAGGATGAAGGACAAGGATGTAACACAATTTGTTATCCATTTAGGAAGATTAGAAGAGAGTGATTGTCTATGTGGCTAGTCTAGTGACAAGAAGGACTAGGGGTGACATGATAGCAGCATTCCAATATTTGAGGGGCAGCCACAAAGAAGAGGGGAGTCAAGCTATTCTCCAAAGCACCTGAAGGCCAAACAGGAAATAATGGATGGAAACTAATCAAAAAGACATCCGATCGAGAACTAGGGAGGAATTTCCTGACAGTGAGAACAATCAACCAGTGAAACAGTTTGCCTTCAGAGGTTCTGGGTGCTCCATCACTGGAGGCTTTTGAAAAGAGACTGGACAGTCTGAAATGATATAGAATCTCCTGCTTGAGCAGGGCTTGGACTAGAAGACCTCCAAGATCCCTTCCAACTCTGACATTCTATGTCAGGAGTCTTCCTGGCTGAGGAATTCTGGGAGTTGAAGTCCACAAAAGGGCCAAGTTTGAAGACCCCTATGTTCTATGTTGGATTTAGTTCTTGGAAGATGGGTCTTAATAATAATAATAATAATAATAATAATAATAATAATAATAATAATAATAATAATAATAATAATAATAATAATAATAATAATAATAATAATAATAAAGTTGGAAGGGATCTTGGAGGTCATCTAGTCAGCCCCCTGCTCAGGCAGGAAACCCTATACCATTTCGGACAAATGGCTGTGCAGTCTCTTCTTAAAAACTTCCAGTGTTGGAGCATCCACCGCTTCTGGAGGCAGGTTGTTCCACTGGCTAATTGTTCTAACTGTCAGGAAGTTTCTCCTTAGTTCCAGGTTGCTTCTCTCCTTGATTAGTTTCCATCCGTTGCTTCTCGTCCTGCCTTCAGGGGCTTTGGAGAATAGCTTGACTCCCTCTTCTTTGGGGCAGCCCCTGAGATACTGGAACACTGCTATCCTGTCCCCCCTCGCCCTTCTCTTCATTAAACTAGACATACCCAATTCCAGCAACTGTTCTTCGTATGTTTTAGGAAGCGCATGAGCTGTAAGCTAGTTTGGAAAGTCCTACCCATTATCTTCAAGACAGCAGTGAGAGAGAATTCTTGCTGCCTACAATATTATGTGGATGAGTCAGTGAAGCTACCAGGAGGAAGGTTGCACATAAGGCAGTCTTTATCTCTCTCCTTGGCATGAGAAGCCAGACTGCAAATTTATACCCTTTCTCTTAAGTGCCCTCTTCACCACTTTCCCATTTCAGATCCCTCCCGTTTGTGCCAATGATATCATCCGAGAGAGGATGCGATAACTAGGCAATTAGGGGAGGGGGGAGAGAACTCAAACCCACCCCCTCACTTCTCAAAAGGGTAGGAGGTTTAATGTTGTATCACCAGCTCCAGGCAGTTCACCGAGCTGCTACTTAAGTACCATGCGTCTTTGGCGTCTTCTTTTCAGAATTGCACGTTGCTTAATTGCTGTCTTTATGCTTTCCTCCTGCTTGCCAGTGTTGGTAAAATTGAGGGAGGGAGTGGGGGGGGGAAAGATTGCATTAAGAGAGAGAGAGAGAGAGAGAGAGAGAGAGAGAGAGAGAGAGAGAGAGAGAAGAAAAAAGAGAAGTAGCTTGTGATACCATTGGAGAAATATGCAGAAAAAAACACAGATGGAAGGCGTGCAGAGTGAGATCGGAGGAGCATTTGATGGGAAGGCAGGTTGAGCATCTCCGGAAAAACAACAACTGCTTGCTATCTTATTGGTCTTGGATGGTGCCATAACTTCGGTTATGCTCCATTTCAGAAAAGGATTGGAACCCGAGGGACCTGGCTTCTCACGCTGATGACTCTCTCAAGAATTAATGTTCCTTGTTCTGCAGTTAAGTCTCTCCCGTTCCTATTTAATTTCATGGATTCAGAAAACCAGAGTGCCTTCCTTCACCAAATTCAGGATTGTTGAATCTCCAAACATGCTGCAATTTATTTCTTTACTTATTACATTTTTTTATGCCACCCATCTCCCCGACAGGGCAATAATAACAGAATAAAAGAGTTGGAAGGGACCTTGGAGGTCTTCTAGTCCAACCCCCTGCTCAGGCAGGAAACCCTATACCATTTCAGACAAATGGTTGTCCAATCTTTTCTTAAAAACTTCTAGGGCATTCACAACTTCTGGAGGAAAGCCATTCCACTGGTTAATTGTTCTAGCTGTCAGGAAATTCCTCATTTGTTCTAGGTTTGTGTCTCTCCTTGATTAGTTTCCATCCATTCCTTCTTTTGTCCTGCCTTCAGGCGCTTTGGAGAGTAGATTGACTCCCTTTTTCTTTGTGTCAACCCCTGGGATATTGGAAGGCTGCTATCATGTCCCCCCTCGTCCTTCTCTTCATTAAACTAGACATACGCAATTCCAGCAACCATTTTTTATGTTTTAGTCTCCAGTCCCCTAATCATCTTTATTGCTCTTCTCTGCACTCTTTCTAGAGTCTCAACACCTTTTTTACATCATGACGATCAATAGAATTTACTACCTGTGTATCCTCCCATCAGTCTGCATCAGCCCATCTGTCCATCCATCCATCTCCTATCTGTTGGCCTCTAGATGTACTTGATTGTCCATCTGCCTGCCCATCCAGCCATCTGCCTGCCTATCTGTCTTTTCGTCCATCCATTGCCTAAATATCTCCCTCCCTGTCTGTCTATCCATCCATCCATCCATCCATCCATCCATCCATCCATCCATCCATCCATCCATCCCTTATCTGCCTACCTCCCAGTCTGCTAGACTGTCTCTCCACCTGTCCACCCACCCACCCATCCATGAATTGCTTTGTAGCACTTGATCCTTCGTTCATCTCCTCCCCCCCCAAAAAAAAATGAACCGTGGTATCTTTCCATCCATCCGGCTTGTAAGATAGACCCGGGATTCCATGGGATCACGCTGCTATGGGATCACGTCTTCCTAGAATCAAGGATGCTTTTGTTACTTGAGCCCCTTCTGCTTCAGAACAGGTCTGAGAAGCTGACATCTTTCAAACCCAGTTAATGCTCCTATCAAAGCTACTGAGTGATGTGGGCTACAAGTCTTAAAGGCTAAACATCCCAAAGCAATTTTTTCCCCCTCCCAAAGTGTTTTCTTTGACACTTTTTTGGAAGAAAAAAATATTTTTATTTTCCTGGAGGAGCTGAAACTGTCCCTTGGGGGGGAACCACTTTTCAGCACAACTCCCCAGTCGGGATGTGACCGTGTCTTGACAAACGGAGCTGGGCTGGAGAAGACGCCGTTGTTTTTAGCTGATGGTCTAAATTGCCTGTAATTCAAGTGTTTCTTTTTAGTGTTCATCTGTTTTAAAAAGCCACTTTTTAAATTGGCCCTGTTTAAATAATTTAGGCTAGCCTAGCAGCGGCACCCAAGAATACCGATAGATCTTAATGTGTAGCCCCAATGGACGCAAAATTTTTGTTGTGAAGTTCTGACGGTTGTTAATTTTGCTCCATTTTACGACCTTTCCTGCCACAGTCGTTGTGAATCACTGCAGTTGTTAAGTCAGTAACACGGTTGTTAAGTGAATCTGGCGTCCCCATTGATTTTGCTTGTCGGAAAGCCACAAAAGGGGATTCACATGACCCCAGGACACTGCAACCTTTGTCAATGTGAGTCAGTTGTCAAGCATCTGAATGTAAATCACATGATCATGGGGATGCTGCAATGGTCGTAAGTGTGAAAAATGGTCATAAGTCGCTTTTTTCAGTCCGTTTTAACTTTGAGTGGCCACTAAATAAATATCTGTAAGTTGAGGATTATCTATAGTTCCAAAGCTTCTAATTGCACAATTAACCTCATTGATTGGGAAGAAATGGTTGACTTTGTTTTGAAGGCAGCTTTTCCTGCCTCATGCCTTTCAGAGCTGCGAGACTACCATCCCCATCATCCTTTATCCACCGTGATAGCTAAGAATCATGGAAGGTGGAAGATGCTTAAAATGCTCTAAAACCCAACTCTTCTTTCTCTCAGAGAGAAATTAAAAAGAAGGTGAAGGTCCATATTTCTGCTAAACAAGCTACACGGAGGTGTCCATGAAATGTCTAGAGGTCCCTCTGAAATCAAGGCAGGCTTTATTTCTCTTTTATTCATCCAAACAGAAAAACAAAAGTCACCCTAAAAGATATTATTTTAATGAAATGCAATTGCAACAATAACGGAAAGGGCGTAAGAAAAACTGCCTCTCTTCCTGATGTAAACAAAGAACATCTTCACGAGGGTTTAATAGCACAATCTCCCCGAAACAAGAGTCACATTTGATTTATAGACTATTGACAGAACTTCCCCTCTCTTCTCCCTGGTTCTTTTAAAGAGAAATAATGGCAGGGCGGGGGGAAAACTTAATTTAGCAGTAGACATTTAAGGGCCTTCTCATCCCAGCAGTCATTTTCAGCTCTCTGGTTTCCTTTGATTGAAATCTGGTGTCAAAATCATCAAATATAAGAGATTTTT
>NW_015389379.1:58172-61101 GCF_001527695.2 Protobothrops mucrosquamatus
TGACCTAGGGAGGATTTTATACTGGGTTCATTTTAAGGAATTTGGAAGACACAACTTTAAAATTTGGTTTAATTCGGTTTTACAGGGGGGGATTGTATATATGCTTTTGTTTTAAATATGTTGTGCGCCGCCCTGAGTCCCGCTGGGAGAAGGGCGGCATATAAATTAAATTAAATAAATAAATAAATAAATAAATAAAGAACATCACTCAGCCCCAAACAGAAAAAACTTGCCAGTCGCACTAAATGTTATTTCCTTTACATGTTTCCAGCCGGGAGGAGATCACAGCTGTTGCTCAGAAGGATTCTATCCTTGGGGAGAGCTCCTGGGCTAAACTGGCCAGAAACCCCAGTGGGGAGAGTTGGAAAAGGGTCCTTAGACCTTCCAGAAGGTCCATTTGGCTGCAGGAGCACCAGATGCTAAAGAGACCCTGGAAGGGGGCAATTCGAGAAGGGATTAATAATAATAATAATAATAATAATAATAATAATAATAATAATAATAATAATAATAATAATAATAATAATAATAATAATAATAATAAAGTTGGAAGGGACCCTGGAGGTCATCTAGTCCAACCCCCTGCTCAGGCAGGAAACCCTATAGTACCATTTCGAACAAATGGCTGTCCAGTCTCTTCTTAAAAACTTCCAGTGTTGGAGCATTCACCGCTTCTGGAGGCAGGTTGTTCCACTGGTTAATTGTTCTAACTGTCAGGAAGTTTCTCCTTAGTTCTAGGTTGCTTCTCCCTCTGGTTAGATTGCTTCTCTCTTTGGATTCTTAAGGTGGAACTTGCTAAAGAGTCTTCAAGCCTGTCAGGGCCCCAAGAGTTCAATGCACTGAATGCATCCCACAGTGGATGTCCATCTGTCCAAATGTCCAACTGTCCATCTTTTGTAGAACATCCAGGAGCCAGTTGAAATCCTTACATACTGCATGCTCTCCCCTCAGCTCCTAAGACTATATAGCGACTGTGTAGCGCAGAGGCTCCCAACCTTTTCTAAATCTCGCATCCCTAGAACGCTTCTGATATATTCTTGCACCCCTTTCAAAAGTTTGAAATAACAGCCACGGATTATGCATATACACTATCAATTTGAAAACCCAACTTTTCGCACCCACTGGAATATCGTCTCGCACCCCCAGGGGGTGCAAGCACGCCCAGTTGGGAACCCCTGGAGCGAATAGTTTAGCAACTGTTCAAAGTTACAACAGCACTGAAAAAGGGACTTATGACCAGTCCTCCCACTTATGACCGTTACAACATCCCCAGAGTCAGGTGATCAAAATTCGGGCTCTTGGCAACCAACATGTATTTTATGACAGTTGCAGTGTCTTCCATTAACAACTGTACTGTTCCATTTAACAGCCGTGGCAAAAAAAAGTATTGTGCAAAAGTATTGTAAAATTGGGTGTGGCTCCGATAATAACTGCCTCACTTATCACTGGAAATTCTGGTCCTAATAGTGATCATAAACTGAGGACTATCTGTACGTGTACAGACACAGAACAGACACAGACAGACAGAGACAGGGACACACACAAACACACACACAGAGAGAAAAATCTCTTCCTTCCTTCCTTCCTTCCTTCCTTCCCTCCTTCCTACCTTCCTTCCTGCCTGCCTGCCTTCCTGCCTTCCTTTCCTTCTTTCTTTCTTTCTTTCTTTCTTTCTTTCTTTCTTTCTTTCTTTCTTTCTTTCTTTCTTTCCTTCCTTCCTTCCTTCCTTCCTTCCTTCCTTCCTACCTGCCTGGCTTCCTTCATCAGCCTGCCTTCCTTCCTTCCTTCCTTCCTTCCTTCCTTCCTTCCTTCCTTCCTTCCTTCCTTCCTTCCTTCCTTCCCTCCCTCCCTCCCTCCCTCCCTCCCTCCTTCCTTCCTTCCTTCCTTCCTTCCTTCCTTCCTTTTCTTCCCTCTCCTTCCCCCCCTCCTTATTTTACCCTGCTTTCTATGCTATTAATAACCTCAGTAAAATTATTTCTTCATATTGCTTTTTTACCATGCAGTTGCGCTAACAATTTAGCCTGGGATTTTAACCGCACAGCAGTGGATACATGACGAGGCAGCTGTACATTGGCACCCCTTTACTTCCTTTTCAGGACAACCCAAAAAATCTTTTCCAACTTTCTGGAGAAAAAAAATGTCTGAGGAACAAGTGTCTTCCCTTCGCAGCCCAATATGGCTGTGGGGAGGGTTGATTGATAGGCTTCAGTTAGCCTCACAAAGCCAATCCCATTTATCCTCAAAGCACCGAAGAGTAGCTCTAAAGACATGGATTAAGGGGGCTTTAGAATTAGTGTTTTGGCATGGAGGCAAAACACAAAGAGGCGTTTCCCGAAAAAATTACAGAATCAAGAGATTCCAAAGCTCAGCCCGTTGGTCGCTAGAGAAGGAAAGTTGCGTTCCAATCACAAACACAAAGATAATCAGTTGAACATTTTATTTTTGAAAATTTATACGCCACCCACCCACCCTGCGATTTCCAGAAAGTTCAGCACATGAAAGAGATCTCTGCTGGACAGGAAATGCCATTGAATTTATTTTGTTTTCCATGAGGGATGTATTTGGTTACCCAGGGCACAGAAATAGAAGAAACTGACCTATCTTGGCAGCTAAGTTTAAAGGAAATCCGCCAGGCCCCCTGCTGTAGCAAAAGAGCGAGAGTTGAAAAGTGAGCCCTGTTCTATTTTTTGCTCTGCATCATCAGAAGATTTTTTTTAAAAAAAACCCAGCCCTTTCCTGTTCTCACCTGTGGACACAACTCCCCTGGGAGATTTAAACTATTATACAGTTTTAAAAAAGAGCAAAGGACTTCCAGATCCTGCCTATTGAGGTGGGATTCGTGAAGTTACAGCACGAAAGGGAAGAATTCTGAAAACAAGGCTGGAGGAGAGAAAAGAGAATGGACAAACCAAAGTATAATACAGGGAGG